>NC_041814.1:6051209-6352800 GCF_900964775.1 Scleropages formosus
TAATGACAAATTCATAAACAGAGAACTCCTTCCTCTTTAGTCCAGTTACTCACTGTGTCCTGAGGGTGAATGCAGCACTGGTGATTGAGGTAGGCAGATTGAGTCCTTTAGTGATCTCCCTCCACAGCTTCTTATTGATGACCTCCACCAGGCCTCCCTTCTCTGTCACCAGCTGGTACAGCATATAAAGGTCTAGGACTTGCTTGGCCATGATGGGAATCCTGTTCACTGGGGTCCCTTACAGAAGCAAAGAGGAGGTCATGTGAATTTTTACATCCTTCCATAATCCAATCCATACTTCCTCAAACCTCAGAAGTTTGAATGACAGATGTTATGATTAGTTACTCAATTTCCCCTTCATTGTCTCTATAATTATCTCAACTCAATGGATTTTATACTGGGTACAAAGTTATTTTCTAAGGAGGGGAAAAAAAAAAAAAAAAAAAAAAAAAAAAAAAAAAAAAAAACTTCACATTATTCAAAACATGCAACTTAAAAAAATAACCCTAATTAGTACTTGTTTTAAACAGGGAAACTCTGGAGGAGCAGAAGGTCTGGATGTAGGTAGTTTATTGTGCAGCTGCAGACAGAGTATAAGATCTAGGTGCTTCCTTCTGCAGTCTGCAGGGGGCAGTACCTCACATTTATAACACTGGGTAGTGTAACAAATTGTTGAGTACAGCGACCCACTCCTGAATTTGGTTCCAGTGGAACTAGAACTAGAGCAAAAGGGACTGAAGGCCACATATTAGGACTTTGTGAAAAAGAGCATTTCAGGGAAAGGTTGGTTATTCAAATGATACAAAATGACATACAGCAGCTTACACAAACCATTAACCGGAAATGTTAACTTCAGATAATTCTCGAGTGCAGGTTATTAACAGAAAAACGTTCTTTGAGAATAGAAATGTCCAAAAGTAGCAGGTTTTTTGCTGAGTAATTTCAATATATAGGAAACTACAACAACAAAAGTGTTCCTTTTCAAAAGTAAGACATTGATGATTTGCGTTTTGCCCATTTGGAAGAAGTGATACAGCAGGCAAATACAGTGTGTGTAAATTCAGTGAACAAAATAAATTGTTTACCGCCTATGAATTATGTTCTGTAAAAATTGCATGTCTTGTGAATTTGACTTGCTATAAAGTTTCAGAAAAAAAATTCACCAACAGGGAGGAGAAAAAAAAAAAAAAAAAAAAAAAAAAAAAAAAAAAAAAGCTGATTATATTTAGGATGAGCCTTCCTTGGGGGGGTCATGCAGGATCAACCCATGACCTGCAGCCATGAAAGTCTAATCCTGGGAACGGGGGGGGTGAACCACCATATTACTGTCCTCATGATAGCGAACCCAGAGCCTACCTCTCTGTTGCATGAAGCTGAAGAGGTCATCCAGAAATTCTTTTCTGTTGGGGTCTCCATCCAATTCATAGAGCTGTTAGTTTTTAAAAAAAAAAAAAAAAAAAGCTGTGTCAGCAATCAAATCAACAGGATCTGAGCTCTGACTTTACGTTAGTAAACAGGGTTGATGTTTTGAGACACATAGAGGGAGGAGAACTTTTGTGGTTCTTGAGTGCCACTGTGGATTAAGAAGAACCAAAAAAAAAAAAAAAGCCAGGGACATTTGTTGAGGACGTGGCTGCGTAACTGAAGCCTCTGCAGGGTGTGTCTTCTTTTACACCAAGCTTCTCACCACTCTTGACTTTTGTTTGCCAGACAGACAAAAATGTGTGGCAGGATCAATTTTCATGATAAACAACCACAGACAGAACTTGTATGAAAAACAAACATCTCTGAAAGTCATTTAAAATACACAACCTTGTTGTTTCCATGGCTAAACGGTGTGAAAATAAGAGAGGAGAGAAAGGGGGGGAAGGAAGAAATAAATGACTGAATGAATGAATGAATGAATAAAATGAAAACTTTGATGTCTGGTCAACTGGCACCAAAGCAGAGATAATAGCTCCTTACAAATTCAATCTCTGAGAAAGGTAAATCTGGGAGAGGGGGGGGAAAAAAAAGTTTCTCTGTTTGACAGGCTCATACTGCAGCCACAAGATGGCCATTCCCTTTGTGCCATTTAGGACTCATTAGTGACGGGAAGCAGCCTTAAGATCTTATTATCCAAGGCACAGGGGGCAGTTAGTGGGGGATGGGGAAGGAGGGGCAGTAATGTGGAGCTGGGGGGCAAGTAGAGTCTTAATTACAGGATGTATGCATATCTGAGGAGTGCCATGCTGCAAATCTTTTAAATGGCTCCCCTCAGTCTCTCTCCCAGTTTCTAATGGAACCCCTTTCTCCTGCTTCCTCCTTGTCCATGACGGTTCAGTCGTCACCTTCCTTTCGCCTCTACCCTCCTGCCAGTCCTGAACTCCCCCTTGTGTCCAAATGTAGCTCACCACAACCCAGAAACACAGCTTGACTTTAGTACTGAAACTGGAGGCTTTGAAAAACCAAAGAATGAGCAACCAGTAAAATAAACATAAAATATTGTTCAAATACAGAAACCAAGAATATACAAAGGATAAATTGGTGAATAAGGTCTGTGGGCTGATAACACTACATAGAGTTCATTGGAAATCACTTTGGAGAAAGTCTGCTAAATAAATAGATGTAAATGTAAATGCAAATGCAAGACAATGCACTGGTTCCCTCTTGGTTATCAAGTCTTAAACTTTGCTGTGTTTTTTAAATTTATAGCTTACAGGTTGGCATTCTGATGTGTAGCAGCAAGAGAAATGAAAGCAAATAACTTCTGGGTGTGAAGTCAAGGGTGTGTCTGAGCGTACCACTTGTGGAAGTGGAAATAACCCGCTGTTAAGATAAATTTTTTTTTTCCAGATTATCAGCAATTGGTAAACGGAAGATCGACCCAAACAATGGCAAAAATGAAGGTACAAACGTAACTAAACAGTCCAGTCCTCTCCACTCATCTCATTGTGTTCATTAACTGGCTCCTTCTTGTTCTTATTCCTGGATACATCTTCATCTCTGCTTCAAGAACCTCTGAGACCCCCAGTGCTGCTCCCACCCCCATCCCCAAACCCACCTCCAACCCCTGTCTAAGTAGAACACATCTGCTTATCTGCTTAACTGGGTGGGGAATTCTAGGTTTTTTGCATGGAGTAAAATAAAAAGCACACATGCTAATAAGGCATCTCCTTGCGATACTTCTTTTTAAAATTCAGGCAGATACACAATGCATGCATTGTGAAAGGTGCAATGCTGTATTATGTAAAGAATTTAAGAGCTCAAGTTCATTAAATTTTACAATAGAAACAAAACACATTTGTGTTTGACATCTGCTGAAGTCCTTTTTCCCTACGACTTTAGGGGGAGGGGTAGTCATCTGCCCTCCATTCTTCACTGTCAATGCATCTCAAACAGTGGCTCTTGCCAAGCCAGCTTTAACATCCACCCAGAATATATGAAGAAAAACTGCATCACAATGTTGACAACTGACACTTTTTTTTAAATGACTACCAGTTTCAATAAAATCCATCTTATTTCAAAAACTGCCACGTCCTGAGCAAGTCATCTGGAGCCTAGGTTTCAATGAAATGTTGAGGTATTCAGAATATCTTGATACTTACTGCAAAAACCATTTTCTATCATACAAAAGCAATAGAAACATGCAGTTCAAATGGCTTCCAAAATCTACCAGCAACAAAGCCCCAGTATGTAATTAATAAGCCTGTTTCCCTTAAAAGAGCATTTAATTTTGTTACAGCTGTATGAACGTAAACAGGGTGCGGTGGTGCAGCGGGCTTGGCCGGGTCCTGTTCCACAGTGGGTCTGGTGTTAAAGTCCCGCTTGGGGTGCCTTGCAACAGGCTGGTGTCCCGCCCTGGGCGTGTCCCCTCCCCTTTCAGCCTTATGCCCTCTGTTGCCGGGTTGGGCTCCGGCCCGGGCTCCGGCTCACTGCGACCCCGCCTGGGACAAGCAGCTTCAACAAATTGTGTGTGTGTGTGTGTGTATATATATATGCATGTACATACAAGCCATATTTACATGAGACATAGCAAATGAGGGCATGATACTTCAATTTCACATGCTATGGTAAAACTGCAGCAGCGCCCAGCAAACTGTGCCATCGGCTTAGCAACTGAACCCCAACTCAAACTAGGGTGCAAGAGCACACCTGTGTGCGCTTACATACACATATAGCATGAACTCCCCTCACACTAAAATGCTGCCCCATCATTTAACATCTGCCAGTCACTTCCCAATCAAAGCTAGCAGCCTTAAGAAGGCCATGATGTAATCTGGCAGAAAGACTGGACAGGACAATCAGTGCATTAGTCAGAAGATAAAACCTTTTAAAATACAGAAACAGTTAGCCTGGAATTTGTTAACTACACAACATTACATCTATTCTAAGAATACAAACACAGGTAAAGAAAACCCTCACACACCATCTTTGTGAAACTACTGTACAAGCCTCTTATTTGCATGGGTTTTATATACGCTGATCAGCTACAACATTAAAACCACTGAGAGGTGAAGTGAATAACTGATTATATCATTACGGCGGCACCTGTCAAGGGGTGGGATATATTAGGCAGCAAGTGAACAGTCAGTTCTTGAATGTGATGTGTGAGAAGTAGGAAAAATGGGCAAGCGTAAGGATCTGAGCGACTTTGACAAGGGCCAAATTGTGATGGCCAGAGGACTGGGTCAGAGCAACTCCAAAACAGCATGTCTTGTGGGGTGTTCTTGGTATGCAGTGGTAAGTACCTACCAAAAGTGGTCAAAGGAAGGACAACCACCCAAGACTGTCTGGTCAACAGAAGAGCACAAATTGCTGAAAACCTTAATACTGGCCATGACAGAAAGGTGTCAGAACACAACAGTGCATTGCAGCTTGCCGCATATGGGGCTGTGTGGCCACAGGTCAGTCAGAGTGCCCATGCTGACCCTTGTCCACCACTGAAAGAGCCTACAATGGGCACATGAGTGTCAGAATTAGGCCATGGAGCAATAGAAGAAGGTGGCCTTGTCTGGACGGGCAGGTGCTTGTGTCATTTACCTGAGGAAGAGATGGCAGCAGGATGTACTGTGGAAAGAAGGCAAGCCAGCAGAGGCAGTGTGATACTCTGGCCCATGTTCTGCTGGGAAACTGAATCCCGGCATTCATGTGGATGTTACTTTGACATGTACCACCTACCTAAAGATTGTTGCAGACCACGTACACCCCCTCACGGCAACAGTATTCCTTGATGACAGTGGCCTTATTCAGAGGGATAATGCACGCTGCCACACTGCAAAAATTGCTCAGGAATGGTTTGAGGAACATGACAGAGTTCAAGGTGCTGACTTGACCTCCAAATTTCTCAGATCTCAATCTGATAGCGCATTTGTGGGATGTACTGGAAAAACCAAGTCTGATCCATGGAGGCCCCACCTTGCAACTTACAGGACTTAAAGGATCTGCTGATAACTTCTTGGTGCCAGCTACTATAGGACACCTCCAGAGGTCTTGTGGAGTCCATACCTTATCACGTCAGAGCTGTTTTGGCAACATGAGGGGGACCTATGCGATATTAGGCAAGTGGATTTAATGTTTTGGTGGAGGGTTATAAGGTCTGGCATCTGATGCACACATTGGGATGACTTTCATTAAGAAAGTATTTTAAAAAAATTCAAATGCATTCAGAAGAATTCACCACCGTTAGATCTATCCCCCCCCCACCAAGTCATCTTAAAACAAGCCTTTGAAAACAATGGATTAATTTGGTTAACTACTCAGTTCCCTCATCTGAAAAGGCTTACTTCCTTTTCAGTAGTTAAACAAATAAATTAGTAAACAAATGATTTTTAAAATCACACCTGTAGTTGGTTTAAAAAAAAAAAAAAGATCAGTTAAATTCCCCATCTGAGTAACACCTGACATGTCATATGATGTCTTTAACGGCTAGAATTTCCCAGAATCAGACTTAAGACACCCATACACACAAAACTATTCAGGTACTCTGTCCTTTGTGAAAGTCTCACATTTGTAGAATCACTAGATGGATAGTCATGTTTTAGAGCAATGTATAAATTGTGCAAGATCCTGTTCTGGGGCAAACAAGTGCCATTTTAGCTGAGACAAAGTACTAATTTGGTTTGTAGCATCCATAAACATGTTTTGGCTTGATTGGACTTCAAATACTCATTGCAGAGTTGGGGCAATAGCTGTGGACAAAAGATCAGCCATGCTAAACTAAATTTACTTGAGGAAATTTTGTTGAACACAAGAAATGTTGAGCTGGAAAGGCTCTCAGAATAAAAATATATGCACCTTAATTTTTACATTTTCCTTCTGTATTTTTAATAACCAAATATGGAATTCAGAAACACTTCTACTCTGTAAACCTGTCAATATTTACTTTTTTTTTTTTTTTTTTTATTTAGCAGAAACTTTTCTCTAAAGCAACTTCCACTAAACTATGTAGTGTAATCAGCCCACACACCTCATTCACCACAGTGACTTACACTTCTAGATACACTACTTACAACAGGTCACTCATCCATACATCAGTGGAATACACTCTGTTACTCGCACACTATGAGTGAACCTGAACAGCATGTCTTTGGACTGTGGGAGGAAACCCACACAGACATGGGGAGAACATGCAAACTCCACATACACTGTGCAGGGATTGAACTCACGTCCTCTCGCACTACCCAGGTGCCGTGAGACAGCAGCATTATTCGCTGTGCCACGAGCAGCCAGCCCTAGGGTTTTATTTATATTCTCGGGTAGGAATTTCACTTCACTTTGTATATTAAGTTTAGTAAAATTCCTGAGAATATAAATAAAACTAGGGGGGGGGGTGCGGTGGCGCAGTGGGTTGAACCATGATCCTGCTCTCCGGTGGGTCTGGGGTTCGAGTCCCGCTTGGGGTGCCTTGCGACGGACTGGCGTCCCGTCCTGGGTGTGTCCCCTCCCCCTCCGGCCTTACGCCCTGTGTTGCCGAGTAGGCTCCGGTTCCCCGTGACCCCGTATGGGACAAGCGGTTCTGTGTGTGTGTGTGTGTGTGTGTGTGTGTGTGTGTGTGTGTGTGTGTGTGTGTGTGTGTGTGTAAATAAAACTCTACAAGCCTTCAAGTATGTACACATACATTTTCCTACATTCTTCTCTGTTGTCAGCACTGATGAACAGACAAAAGCACATTCAAAATGATCACAATGGTTTAATGTGAAGATCAGGAATTATGCATCAGCAGTGATTAATCATCTAAACTACAGTATTTGAGGTATACTATATCAGCCACAGTCATCAACAATGTCCAGGAGGAAATCAGGGCCTCTTTTGATGTTTAAAATTACACAGGAGTGTAATTTGCAGTGTACCATGTTTTATGAAACAAAACTTGTATGTACATAAGACTTCCAAAGACCTTAAAACTTGCACGTTGTATTATACAGATATGAATATTTTACACTGGCTGCACCAGACCAGTATAAAAATCTTCCCATTACCTTTTCTTTTTTGCAGAGGCAATGATGTTTGGCTAGTATTCATTATAGGCCCTGTATTTGTCCCATTTATTATTCTCAGAATGTCACAGATCTTGTCAGGACTGTATTATACTCAGACTGGGGTTCAGGCCCATGCAAAATATGAATGACAGCAATGTTCCTCCTTAATAAAGCTAACAGGATGCCAGCTTCCTCATTTTGTTTTGCCTACTTGCACCCAAGTATTATTTCTCAATTCAGTTTTGAAATATGTGCAACATAAAGGTCCAAATACGATTTTATCATGATTACAAATAAAAATCAGGAAGGAACCATAACATGTTGAAGTTTAAGGGAAGTGAAAAAATAATTACAACAGATAATCAAGGCTGAGGTCTTTGTAGAACTTCTACAGTCTCCAAGTAGTCGCAAAAATCAAGACAGGCATAACAAGTATTTTCTTTTTATTTTTGCTGAGATGTACGTCGCTTTGGAGAAAAGTATCTGCTAAATGAATAAATGCAAGTATGCTCCTGTTGTGTAAAAAAAAGCTCCACGCAGTTAGATTTAAGTTTCCCCTTTATGGAGGTCTAGTCTTTGAGATGCAAGGTCAAATTTAATCATATAAATAAAGCATTCAGCCAGGCTAACAGGATTTGGGGTGACCATGGATGGAGTGTTGTGCCTGGACAGATAAGCTATTCTGGAGAGTGCCAGGCCCTCAGCCTTTCCGCATGGGTGGTGGAGTCATGCAGCTAGGAGACAGCTGTATGGCCTGCTTCTCACCCCTTTGGAATAAGGATACTGAAACTAAAAACATACCGCTATCTCCGGAACCATGGACCCAGCAGAGCCTCCACTCCACCACTACTCCAGAAAAGAAAACCCACATCGCAAGGTTTACAACCCTGGGACCCTTTTTACATGGCATTCTGAAAGAAATAGAGCTGTTGTGGTCACACGGGCCAATCGATAGGTGAATGGGCAGGCGTTTAACCTTCCTGACCCCTGATTTGTTCGCTTCTTGTAAGCTGTCCTCCCCTGTGCTGTGTTGTATGTGCTAGTGGACAAAGAGAACAGAGAGACAGTGGCAGGAACAGGGGGTGGGCCCTGAACTACTCATTATACATAATATATATGCCTAGCTTCATTTGACAAAGACTAAAAACAACCCTTGTCTGATAGAGATCATTGTTATATAGTCAATTTCCTGATTAAACTACAACAGTTCATAACTTCTGATCATAGTGTTAATAGGTGAAATAGACCAGATTCACCACTTCATTAAATACATGAATAAAAACTTGTACAGCATAGCTTAGGTTTGTAACATAACTACAAAATTCTAAAATTTCAGGACCCCCAGCAAACAACACACACACACACACACACACACACACACACACACACACACACACACACACACACACACACCCTCCTCCTGCTCATCAGCTTGGCATTCCTATCATTTAATAAAGAATACAAAGTAACTTAGCCAAATATGAGAGCAAAATGCTTTAAAGTCACTTTTCTGATGTTGACTAGCATATTATTAAATGTTTCCTCTAGAGTTAATGAACTAAGACAATTACACATGAAATTTACAAGACAAGAAACTAGCAAGTATGTGGTTTTCCTGTATTATTAACGGCTGTCGCTTCACACTTAGTCATGACTGTTCTTGTTTCAGATAATATATTTACATCCACAGCTGCATCATACATTCATAGGTTCTTTCTACAGAGAAATGATATTGCTCATTTGAAAAACAAACCTGAAGGGGGGGGGGGGGGATTACACATCAAAATAAATCAAGAAAATGCAGCATCACAAGAGCAGGCAAGTCACAGAAGGGTCACAGATGAACTGACATGGGCCTTCTTTGTTTACATTCCTGCATGACTAATGCCCCCCCAAATCCACAAAGTTGCACTGAATGCCGGCCAATTTCCAGAATCCCCTTGGCTGCGCTACTTTGACACGAGCCAAGCACAAAAAAGTATTTGCTGGACACCATCCAATGTTGTGCCTTACAGCTAGGAGCAAGCCCTTAACTTCATGCTTCACTTGGATTTTGTTCAGATTGTGCCATTGATTCCCACCATCCCTTGGTTCCCTTCCTCCTCAAGATCTTTTTTTGTTATTAGCCATTATTTAGCTGGCACCTTTATCCTAGATGACTCTTTGCCATGACTTATACAGCAGGGTATTCCTACTGCCTCAACTCATTCTAAGCAGCTTCATCCAAAGTACTGCAACAGGAGTAGCATTCAAATGGGATTTCATATCACAAGGCGACTCCCATAACTGCCACACTACCTGTGGCTTTGTCTTTTTACTTTCTGTTCTTTACTACTGGATTTTAAGCTTGCTATAGCACCTTATTCTGTTATTTCCAACAGATGCTAAGGACTACAAAAAAAAGTGTCCAAGACTACTGAAACCTTCACAGCTAATCCTGAATGAACACACACACACACACACACACACACACACACACAAAAAAAAAAATTAAGAGGTTTGGTCAACATGACTACAGAAATTTTAGCAGCACTTTTTTGGCTAGATTTTGACAAACATGCGTCAGCGGCTAAATAAAGCAAATGATAAACAGTGCTGAGTCACATTATTCTCTGTGTCTGCCTTGTTCCCACCATCCAATTATTTGTACAGATACATGTATGTTTATTCCAGGTAAGGAAAAAAAAAATATATATATATATTTTTAAATTGACTTTACACTTTTTTTGGCATAACAAAAATACTGTCTGAATATAATAAAACCATGTTTTTGGACCAAATTTCAGATAAACCACAAATGTCTCTCACACACACACACACACACACACACACACACACACACACACACACACACACACACAATTTTAACAGCACTGCAATATAGATGGAAGTGATATGGTTTTGCATTTTGGAACGATATGTTTAAGGCTGTACACTGCTTGCAGTGATATTTGTGCACTCTAATCTGAAAACTAGGAAGGTCTGAGGACCAAATAAGCATGGGGCACATTTGAAAATACCTGTATTAACTATACAAAAAAAATAAATTAAAAAACAAATACATTCAGCAGCAATCAATCAATCTATGTATTCAAAGTGACCAGTTTTCTCAGTGACAGACTGGGATTGCGGGTAGGCCTCTATATACCTGCCATGGGGCCCATGACCATAGCCCTTCCTCCATCCAGGCTAAACCAATTAATCTTTAATGCTACCCTCAATATACACAGGCCAACAAGAGTGTACAATGAATTTTTAAAGAGATTCCTTCTTTACTATCCATCTGGGTTCCATCTGCCGTGTTTGCATTTGAAATACAGAAGGACAGACAAGAGGTGAAACTTCAAAGGCCGTTTGCCTTGGGGTGGTCATGTAATGGGATCATAACAGGCTATGGACAGTGCCATTGAAGAGGCTGCTTACATTTGTTCATATATTGCCACTCTTTTGCGGTGGCATGATGAACCGATACCTCTGAACTGGATAACCTTTCAGTTCTTTAACATGGGCCTTTAGCGTGACATGAGTAATTATCAGCTTATTTGAAAAATGTGGAAAAACCCCCATCCCCTTTCATTCCTCCAACTGGCTACAGCAGGTAGGCTGTTTCTCCTCAAAGCAGTGAGGATAAGAAAGCATATTTAAGGTAATAAAGACAAAGGACAATCAAGATATTTTATGAACCCCATCCTTATGATCCATCTTTTCTGTCTTTGTTGTTAAGCCTACAACATCCTCAGACAGCCAACATTTAGAAACCCTAAAGAGCTTTTCTGAAAGAAAGGGCCACACAACAGCCAGAGGGAGTTAAATAATCCTTGTTAGCAAGTGATGTTCTTTATTTCAAGTACCTGCTTTCAGCAGGTATTAGTACTCTACCTGAATATTGCCAACATTTTATATTTCGGTTTCACTTTTTCTCCTGTAATTCGCATAAACCCGTTTTGCCCAAATGTCATGACTACACAGGAACAGATCTAACTGCCTGGGGAAGTTCTGAAAACAGACGTAGAGGCTGGCCGTTGAACATTCAGGTTTGACTTGTTCCCTGTGTGATGGGACCCCCCCCCTCCCCTCCATTATAC
This sequence comes from Scleropages formosus, assembly GCF_900964775.1. Lineage (NCBI taxonomy): Eukaryota > Metazoa > Chordata > Actinopteri > Osteoglossiformes > Osteoglossidae > Scleropages > Scleropages formosus. The sequence goes on from NC_041814.1 coordinate 6,062,755, forward strand.
ACTACCAGTTTTCACTGTACCAGAGTAACAAAATCTTGTGATAAGATTTCTTCATGTTCTATCTCTTAAGATAGACATGTCCGTGTATGATGAATGTTGCATTTATAAAAATATCCTTCAGTGTGGGGAGGGGGTCTGGAAGGGTGTAGGCAGGATCATTTTCCATGTAACAAATAAAAACAGCTACAGGCATTCGCCCTTCCAGTGGAGGAGGGAAAGAGGGGTGAGGGCACAAGTAAGTGATTAGGATAGCTACTTTATCTTCATCTTTATAAAGTGTCTGCCAAAAATCACAAATCAAATTTTGATTCATAATCTGGATTATTTCAGCCAGTGAGAAGTAATTATATCATCTTATTGGAAATGTGCCTTGAAGGATTAACTAAATTCAAACACCCCACTGTCTAGAGAAAAGCTGACATTTTACATTTTGACTTTTCTCTTCACAATTTAAAGAAGAAAAGCTTTGGGGGCCAAGGAAAACACTTGTCTTCAGATGGTCACCTGGAGTGCTGAGGCTCAAACTCGGCTCACTTTCAAATTAGAATCCTCGCAAGTGACACGGCCTGATACAGAGCTGCAAACTGCTCTGCCAAGGTCTGTGTCCAGCCTGGTCAGATTATAATTCCCCCTCAGGCACATTCCACTGGCCTCCACCCACCTGCCAGAAATAAACCTCCAAAATTTAACTCCTTCCTATCTGTGTTGCTCTTGTCACCTGAATACTGTGTGGAACTTTTGGCCGCACCAAGTATTTAACAAATATTATGAAATCTGACTGATGAATATATAACGTATCCTCCTGGAGGCACTGATTAAGTAACTGCCAACAATAGTCATTAATTTGAGGAACCATAAAAATCTAATTATTCTGCAGACATTGTGTCACAAGACAGGGTGAACACTTAAGTTTCAGTTATTAAAAGAAAATAACTAAATAAAAAAAAATAAATAAAGAAAGAAAGAAAGAAAGAAAGAAAGAAAGAAATATAATAACTACATCACGTTGCATATCTTGTTACAGGTATTACCGGCACGAGAGGGGGAAAGGAAAACTGACATTTTATTTACTGCTTACACAAAACGGTTGCTTTCACTGCTTAGCAATACCATTCCTATTGTGAAAAATTACATTTAACATGAGTAAAACTCCACTTATTTTAAAATTTAAAAAAATAATAATTAAAAAAAGGCTCAAGAGCATGCCAAGGCTTCATTCATTGGAAGGGATCTGCTGTTGTACCATTGAAAGATTTACTTAAATATTTCACTGGAGCAGTTTACATTATCGGTACAACTCTGAAACTGAAATACTCCTTGAAAAGTTCCAATAAATAAATAAATAAATAAATAAATAAATAAATAATCAATCAATCATTGTAATGACTTTCACACAAGCAGGAGACAATGTTGAGGCCATACCTGTCTGAACTGCTCCTCATAGGTCCAGTCACCATGGTCCTGGCCACCCAGCTGACTATGAGAACCATGAGACTGAAGGCTGGATGCTCTGGGCTCTGGGTCCAGGCTGTGTCGGCCCTTTGCCATCTGGGGGTGGGGATGTAGCTGACGATGGGGCAACAAAAGGATGCCTTTCCCTGTGGTCATCCTGTCCCGGCCAATTGGTGTACCTTCCTCACTCAGCTCATCTTCATAATCCTCATCCATCTCTCTCTCAAAGTCTTCCTCATCCCACTTTTGCTTACTGTGCCAACAAAACAGAAAGCAAACAAAAAATTAACTTGAACTTTTATCTCAAGAGACTTTTCTGTACTCTGTCATGAGATTGTAAAGTCTACAGACCATGAATTAAACATATTTTAAAAAGTAAATTAATATTAAACTAAAAGCATAAGTAAATCCTGGCATACACAAAACTATCTGGATGCTGTTTATGGATGTCAAATGTACAAAACATTTCTATAAAACATACCATAAATACTTGGGAAATTTTCAATACATCTAAGATTTTAGTGTTCCATCTGTCGTAACAAAAATGTTAGATTTAATTCTCATGTTCTCAATGTGCAAGCACTGTGGAGTACTGTGCCTTGATATCCACATTATCTGGCAGTAGATGGTTTAAAAAGAGCCCTGAAACCTGTGAAAATGGTAGATCTAGACCAGAACAGATCTTAGTGGTAATGTTAGACAACACTGTTCTATAAAAGAACCACATGATTTTAACACAAGAAAAATATTTAGTGAACACTGAGTCACATACTTTATAATCAGCCAAGGAGAAAATACTCACATGTGCTCCTCTTCGTCTGAGCCCATCATGTCCTTGTACTGTCCCTCCCCTTCATCATCATCAACCTCATCTTCCTCCCCCACACTGCTGTGCTCTGACATTGGACTGTCAGGGGTCCGCTGAAGGCCATCAGCCACAGCCCGCATGGCTGCCAATGCTGCCATTTGGGACTGCTCTGCCTCTGTGACGGGGCTCCCCATGGCCTCCTCCTCTGGTTCCACAGTGTTGTTGTGGGAAGAGCTTAATGGTTGAGGCTGGCCAGTCTGTTGGGGAGCCACTGACTGCTGCTGCTGCTGCTGCTGCTGCTGCTGCTGCTGCTGCTGCTGCTGCTGCTGCTGCTCCAAGAGCAACTTGGCCCTCTGTTGCCGGTGCAGATTCTCCATCACAGCCTGTAGCTTCATCTCAACTCTGATCACCACTTTCTAGCCTCCTTCCTCCTCTGTATGAGGCTCCTGGATTGTAATCTCAGGCCAAATTTCTGTTTGCTTCAAGGAGAGGGGGGGGGGAATCTATTATTTATAGTGCTAATGCCCTTTACAAAAAAAATTAAGAAATGAATCTTGATAGTGCTGTGAAATTCTTTACTATAAATCCTTTGAAGGGAGGGAGAAATACCCTGGTGCTCCCTCCCCGGATACCAGCCCCAGTTCTAGTGCACACGTTGCTGCTGGATCCACACTGTTCAAGGGAAACTGGTGCAGGTGGTAGTCAGGTCAGTCCAATTTAGCAGCCGATTCAGAGACGAAGTTTCTTCTGCGCAGTATCACTACACCTCTCAGATCTTTCTGGAAATAAAGTAAAAATATACAGTTTGCTAGGAGCCTTTAAACAAAAGGTTTAAACAGCACAGTTACAAAAGTCAGTTTATTTTTGGCAATATATTTTTCAGGATTAGGATGCTACCGAAGCCAGTTTTTGTCACTGGAAAAGTTATGCAAAATTGTGCCCTATATTTACGGATGTAAACAAAAAGAAAACCACGAGTTGCAGTTAACAAGCAGGGAAGATTGCCGAATAGTTATTATTAGTGGTAAGACTACAGTAAATTAGTAAACCACAAACATAAAAAAAAGCTTTGCTCTCAGTGAATGAGTCAGAGCACTGCTGAATCATTTTCCACAATGACCAGGCAAGCAACCTATAGAATAAGTGCATTAAAAGCAATTTAATCATTATGACAGGTTAAAAGATGAGGTGTCAGGCTACATGTTATTTTAACTCACAATAAATTGAACAAATCATGACTAATAATGTGATCAGACACCTAGTCATCTTGAGTATTTAGAACAAACTGGCCTACCAACTTTAGTTAATTGTTGAAAGCCTTTTAGCACTACTGGCATACTTTTAAGTTAGTCTCTGGTTAATGTATATTGCAGCATAGTGTCTTTGGACCCCTGATCACAAGGGGGTTGGTGGAAGTAAAGTGGGCGTGTGGTTGTTTCACTCAGCAAATAGAGCAGGAAATATTGTTAAGGCTGCAAATTTCTCAACTGGAAGAACTTTTTGGGTGCAGAGGTGAATAGAAAGCAGCTATATAGCAAACGAACCTGGAGATACTGGGGGCCTGGCTACACAATCTATATCCAAGTAGAGCAGACAGACACATTGGCATCTTGCATGAATCAACCATAGAACAAAAGCATGTTCAATGCCTTTGGCTGGAGTATAGCCATTTGGAGTGGATGTTCCTTTATTGAAGTAAGAACTTTAGTTTCAAGTATGTGTTCTACCAGTTTAGGGGAAGGAGTTCTCTCTTTCACACAGTCCATCCCAGGAGATGACAGGAGAAACTTCTCAATAACCCAACAAATCCACTGCAGAACTGCATATGAATCCATCTTGACTGAGTCACTCTTGACCAAGCACCAACAACCCATAAGATGTCATGTACAGGTAGCTTTTGAATTCCCCACAGATACTTGGAATTTATACGCAAAGACAGAAATGACTTCTGCGATACTTAGAACATTTGAATATTACTATACGTGTGGATTTCAGTGAAAAAAAAACAGTACTCAAACAATGTGTTTCTATGGCATTTTATAATTTCTATCCTAGCAGGGGGTTTAAAACCTAGGGGGGCTGACAATTTTGTCCACTGTTTCTCAGAGCAAAATGGGAAAGTTTCAGTTCTGGCTTATCAACATCCTCACCACTAGAGCATGACTAATTATAATGCAGTACATGAAATCTTCAGAAATGTTATATCTTACAGTATAATGTGATTTCAGAAAAGCAAAATGCTTCTGTATTCCCTCCCCCCTAGATCAGCATGAAACCGAACTAAAACATTCAGCAACCTCTGATCAGAGAAACTCCAAAATCCACAAAGACCCTAGCTGACAGTAAAGTTTCAGAAAAATGACTCAAGCTTTTTTTAAACACTCAGTAAAAAGATCTAAGACAGTACAAATATTGTGTAAAGTAATACTAGGGGGAAAATTATGTAAAAGCCAAGTCATATGTTATCCTCACATTTAAATCATGACTTCCCTCACTGAAGATTCCTTAAGCTGCACGCAAAAAAAAAAAAAAAAAAAACACAAAATTCAGTACAAATTTTTCAGTCAGTCTTTAAAATAACCTCAATAGTTCAAAATGCATTGTTGTGGACAAAAGAAAATGTACAGATCTTTGACAGCCCCCCCCCCAGTCATAAAAAGCTTCTGCTTGAACCAAAGGGCCATAAATAAGCTCAAGTTTCAGATTACATCATTGACCCAACTGCTGCCTGCTAAGTATGTTCACTACAGATAAAGGGTGTTTGCAGAAACATTTCTCCATACTTCTGGGTGCTGCTGGTAGGTAGGTGTGGGGGTGCATGTCTTTTGTAACATGTTCTATAGAGGACAAGCACCTCTCCAGCATCTCCTATCCTTCAAACTACCAAATAAAAGTGATTATTAATTATACAGTATTATATATTACTGTGTTTTTTTTAATCTAAGACAAAAATTGACCTAAACAAAATTATATGCAGTAGACAGATCTGCAATGCAGCCTTAAACCATCAATTAGGTCCCAGAAATCTAACTGAAATATAAACTTCTCTGTACAAGATGTGCTTTCAGATTTGATAGTTATATTTCCAGTAGCCAGAGTGCAGGAGGACTGTGGTGAACATTGGAAGGTTTGAACAAATAGGTATAGGTTGATAAGGAAAGCACGGAGGGTCTAATTCCACACAGATAAGGAGATATACACTGCTTCACATGCATGTACACAAAGAACACATTCACTCCATATACTTCAAGTCTTCAAATCAAAAAGCAAGAACATGCAAAGTTCCGTTATAATCTCTAACCTACAGAGCTCCAAATTTCTCAATGGAAGGATCACTCAGAGAGATGTTTAAACCAATAAAATTTGGCCAGTCTATGGATATGCAAATGATATGCATAGAAATCCCACAGAAAGACAGAGAACCTTTTTTTTTTTTATATTAAAAAAAAAAAAAAAAATCTTGGTAGAGATATGCCTTTTTCCATTTCATGGCTGCAGTTACAAAAACTAAATGCCAGAATTTAGCTTCATGCCAGACATTGTACATAGCCAAAATTCACCAATTTTTCAGCTTCTGATTATTACAAATCTTTTCAAGACCAATTTAGACTGCTACAGACCCACAAAACCTGGTTCATTTTATATGATGAACATCTTCACTATGGTACCATTGTCACCATGCTGACAATATATACACCATGTCCCTTATTACAGACCCAGTATCGCTTTCATGTTAAGGTATGAATAAGCATAACATTTGTTTGTCCTATATTGAAACAGTGAAACCTTCCTTTCTGCAGTAAGTATGAAAAAACTGGAATGCAGCAACAATCTTAAAACTTATAGCTACATTCACACACAAACAAATCTTACATTTCTGCTGATCTCAACAATGCAGCTTTTGTTCACATTCCATAGAACATTACACACATATGGCTTATCCCTAGTTCACAACACCAAACAACAAGAAATCTGCCATTCAGACCACCCTGAAATCATTTTTTTCTCCAAATGGATGACATTAAGCCAGACTTTGGTCACTAAATGACTAAGACTGTTCTTAACCAGCAAGAACACCATGTTGCCTCGGTCATGTAGAATGGGTTGGGCTGTAGTGTAGAAAGTCATGCTAGATTAATGTTGCATAACAAAAACTGATCAAATTTCTGAAATAAATATTACCAGAGCACGATGTTCCATTGTGTACTCTCCAGTTGACATGTACAAGGTGTTCTCAACCTTAGGATACAGGGGTAGGGTGCTGATTGAGAACACAGCAGCTGCTGAGCCTTAGCAACAACTCCTACATTACTGAGGATACTACTCAGCATAACATGGCATCTTACTTAGATAAGAGGTGGAGGCCCATGTTTACTGAAATCATATTGCACCAGTTATTATGAAATACAGTAAAGCATTAAGAAAGACTAATGTTGTAACAAGTTCTGCAATAAGCATACCCACTGATAGCCCAGTGTAATTAACTGCTCAAAATGCTTTCTTCTGCAAAAATTACTTTTACCTTCCAGTTTCAGGCAATTTTTCCTCAAGTTTTCTAAGTTGTTTTGGAGAAAAGCATCAGCTAAATGAATAAATGTAAAACATTCGTAAGAGTGATGAGCCGAGCGATCCATGAACTTCAGCAGGACCACCGGTCTTCCAGCTCAAGCAAAGCCAGTTAAAGTGGTTTGGACACCTAGTCAGGATGAGCATCTCAGATGTGAGGTGTACTGGGTGTGCCACACTAGGAGGACACCCTGGGGCAGACCCAGAACATGCTGGAGAGATTATATCTCTCAAGTGGTCTGTGAACGACTAGAGAGCCGTTGCTGTGGAAAGGATGTCTGGCTACCCTGTTTAGCCTGTTCCCACTGCTGAAACTACCAGGATAAGCAGTTTGAGACTTAATCATGATAATTCTGCATACAGACAGGTTGAATTCTATCATAAATCTTGTTTAAACAGATGTATTTAAGGAAATTTAAAAACTAACCAAACTATTAACCAAATTAAGTGAACTGGGATACAAACCGATTAATTCAATTGGTAACTGTTCAAACGGCACAACCCATTCCCCATAAACTCCTTCCAGTATTCTTCAGAACAGTAATGAAGCAACCGACATGTAAGCATGTGTGCAAAACTACCTTTGTGCTATAAATTCCAAGTAACTCAGTCTCCTTCCTTTCCCCCAATTATTTAACCAAATACATCTTTTCAGAAACTTTTTAAACAGAAGGCAGAAAGGAAAGAGACCAGAGTTTGTAGGATTTGTCTTGCTGTCATTACAACCATGTCCCAGAACATCATACTACTAAGTCAAGAATGTTGTCCAGTCCAACAACCTTGTAGAATTCTAGGTATTCTGGAGTCAGTTCCAAGACTAAAATGAGAGAACAGTTTTGTTTAATCTCTAAGACATTTGATTCTAAACTAAAAGGTGACACACACTATCAGTCACTCCCCACTTCAATTTCATCTACTATAGATGGGTCTATACAGCAACATATCAGTAACCACTTGTAAATAAATATATCTTGCAGACTGAGGTAACATTTAGGGCACTGTAGCAGAAATGTGAGTCACTTTGATAAATTAGTATCATGTGAATAGACATTTGTTATCCAATTAGCCAACAGTTTTTAAATGTTAATATACTAACCGACACCCAATTTAGTTACCCAAGATCATGTTTATCCATTAATAAATAAAACACACACACGTAGAGATTCATGGTAACTTCCTAAACCCTGATGTAAAGAGCACAGCCCTATCAAGATTAAGAAGGGGAGAAAAAAAAATTAAAGTTTCAAAACAGTGCTTTTGAATTTAGTCAAGCATTTAAAAGGTTATTTCAATGTGACCCTTGAGTTGCTTCAGGAACATTGCCAGATCTCACAATATGTTCAAGTCTGTGCCAAGAACTGTCAAAATAAGTCAGAAGTTCACTGGTGCCACAGTGAGTAGTGTTGCTGTCTCACAGTGCCTGAGTGGTGCGAGTGGACATGGGTTCAATCCCCGCTCAGTCTGTGTGGAGTTTGCATGTTCTCTGCGTGGGTTTTCTCCAGGTGCTCCGCTTTCCTCCCACAGTCCAAATACATGCTATTTGGGTATGATGTATGGGTGAGTGACCCATTGTAAGTAGTGTATCTAGCAGTGCAAGTCACCTTGGTGAATAAGGTGTGGGCTAGTAACAACAGAGAGTTTATTGGAAGTTGCTTTGGAGAAAAGAGTCTGCTAAATAAATAAGTGCAAATGTGAACAGAAGGCTCCTGCGGTCACATGGACATATGCCCAGAACACTGGAGTGGTGCATGCTGGCCATTGTCAGTTTGGTGGCTTCCTGACCAGGGAGACCCAGCATGCAAAGTAGGATTATGACACTAGGGCCACAGGGAAGTTCTGCAATAATCTGGCTATTACTCCAACATGGCCCAGGCCCAAAAAGTGAAATGACAACTTTCCTTCTTGACAGCATCTGCGCTACAGTCTACGTGCCAGAAACTGACATGTGTGTTTTGGCAAGGGAACAGCTGAAGAAAAGCCAAACCACTTGCTTTTGCTACAACCACAGGGAAACACTAGATACTGAAAGAGAAGTCAGTCTACTTCATGACCTACCACCATTTGTTTAGATGAAAGTTTCAAAAAAAATTTGTTAATCTAGAAAGAATTTTAAATGTCTTCACAAATAAAACACACACACACACACACACACACACACACACACTTTCGGAACCGCTCGTCCCTTACGGGGTCACGGGGAACCGGAGCCTACCCGGCAACACAGGGCGTAAGGCCGGAGGGGGAAGGGGATGCACCCAGGACGGGACGCCAGTCCGTCACAAGGCACCCCAAGCGGGACTCGAACCCCAGACCCACCGGAGAGTAGGACTGCGGTCCAACCCACTGCGCCACCGCACCCCCTACAAATAAAACAATCATGTTGAATTATCAGGACAAAGTACAATTAGTAATCAAACACTAACTTCATCTGTTCCATTATCTTTAATTCCCATATGATCTACAGTCTTCAAGTAAAGCTAGTCTCAAAAAGTAATTTTAGACAAAAACATATTGGTCAAAAAAAAAAAAAAAAAAAGCATGTTCAAATTACAATATAATATGAATGGAATCCTCGAATTTCTGGTGCTAATAATCCCAAAATAAGAATGAAGATTAAAAACTATGGCTGTTTTTAGATTGTACCGGTTCACCTCTTTTGGTGCAAAATATTTTTTTTAAAAAAAGACCTTGTTCTAGTACACATGTATTTGAAAGGCACTTACATAAACAAGATGTTTAGTAAGGTAGGCACAAAACTTAACAATCCCCCAAAAAAATAAAGGTGTTTTTATAAGATACTGAAAAATAAAAAAAACTAAGACACAATAACAGCTTTAGGATATTAGTCAAACAAGATACTCCCTAAAACACTACCAATTACTTAACACTTCATAAATAAGGCTGTCAAATCTTTGTGCACAGTTTCTGATACTCAAAAAAAAAAAAAAAAATTGTAGTAAAATGACAGGAAATAATATCTCGTCTGCATGCACTGCTGTAGAATTCCATCACAGTGGCACTCGTAATGGGGAAGACTGCCTTCATTTCAAACTGCCAGCTGATCAGTATTCTCATTTCACATCTGTTATTAGTTCCAAGAATGTCAGTTGGTAAATACATTAAACTGGTAGTTGAGAAAACATTTGACCCAAACTGACTTTCTGCTATTTATACCTGAAGGCTTTTTTTTTTTTTTTTGGGTGGGGTGCAAGAACTTGTACAAAATTTATATACAACATTGTTGAATAAAAATACTGAAACAATTATCAAATGCATCTGACTGAAAAAATTAACAAAGTTGAGGAAAACTAGTGTTTGGGTTTTACTGCTTATGAAATAATGTCACCTAAGCCATAGTTATCAGTCTTTGTTTTTCCCCACTTTGTAGTCTATTTCAAACCAAAACTGAAACAGTCTTGTTTGAAAAAAGAGGAACAAATATTTCATATCATTAAAACCTTCTGGCTGACAACTCAAGTGTCTCCAAATAAAAAAGCTGCTGAATTCAACTGCAGCAGCTAAAAGAAATGAACAAAGTGAAGAAACTTTAACAGGAAATTATACCCATCTAAAATATTTGCTGATGATTGTTGCCAGCGTATGTAGGAATTCATCTACAGCCTATTTCTATCACTAGGCTTTTTCAGCACAAATGATAATTATTTGCCATCCATCAGCAAAAGGAAATTCAGTCATTTCTAAGTTTACTAAAGTGCTTTTTCATGGTGGGAAAAAAAAGAAAAAAAAAAAAAAAAAAAAAGCAAAGAGGGCACTGCGTATATAGCGTTCAGTCTTAATGCTGATGACTTTGAAGGAACTTTATAAAAATAAAGTCTCACCCAGCACAAGCTGGAAGTAGAGAAGTCCCTTCTCAACTTTTAACAAGGCATGTTATTCATTATACCAACTTCACGTGAAGACACTGGGTGCTTAAGAGGGGAACTTGATCACATACCATACGTTTCTAATCCACAGCATTCCAACCACAGAGAAAATCTCCTTTTCCTCAAATTGCCTCAACAGATCTGATTTGAACAAATATCGCTGTAAGCCAGTGTTCAAACTGAATGCAGCTGATACCTCATAAATTAAGGCTAATGATTAAAATGAATTTTATGAGCCAAGAGCAAGAAGAGGTGAAATCATAGTTGAACTCAATTGAATGCTGCCTTGCAGAAGATGCACTCCAAGGTAAATATTAAAGGACTTCATTAACAAATGGATTTTCCCCATCTGTTGTCTTCCCCTTTATGTTAGTGACTAAATTACTGCCTCTGAATGCAACAATACCATGTATAGTACTCCTCCCACAAAGGATTTACTGCATCACTCAAACTTTTTAAAAACAGGTTGTACTCTGTACAACAGATGAGAATGCCATTTTTCTAGAACAGTCACATGTCCCTTTGTTTGACAGCTACATCAAGGAAATCTCTTGCTAGATTTCACATAACTAAACAGAAATTCCACTCCATTTAATATACATTTGGAAAAGTAGAGTAAATATGACCTTTGAGAGTTTGTTTAAGTTTGTGTGTCATAGGTAAACAGTAGTATCAACAATGCTGTTAAATGCGACTCCAGAGGTCCCTGGAAATATTTAGTATTAGAATGTACTTCTCATAAACCTGACAGGCAAGTTTGCCTGGACTGGATTCTGCTCTTTTTTGTAGGTCAGCAGGTTCATCGACGTAAAAACTGAAGACATACTCCTAGTTTGAAATGCAAATACTGTGTGCTACCGACAGCACTGTTGTAAACATAAATAAAAGCAAATTATTCATTTTTTGCTGTAATTTAAATGAAAGTTATAATGCTTCACAAACCCCGCTGCCTTTCCATATCCTGGACCTTTATTTGTGGATTAAGCCAAGTGACACGAATTACAGAAACGAACTCGCTGAACTGTGAATGAGAACTGCAATGTTCCGTATTGTTGTTACTCACGTAATTTTCAAAAAAAAAAAAAAATCTTACAAACAAGCCCGCTCTGGAGCGCGAATACTGCGTCTTTCTATTAGGGGGAAGGAAAAAAGTAAAATATAAGGTAACTGCTCAAATGCCACTTGAAATGGCTCTCTGGAACAATTTTCTGGTCTCTAGAGTCTACGTCCAGAGAAGGAACCCGAGATATCTTCGTCAACAGCCTTTTTTTCCGTCCTGTTATGACGCGTGGAGATGAGGATAAGCTGATCTCCGCGAAAAGGATCAATGGGGAGCAATGTGTCTTTCTGCTCGTCCACGTCGCCAGAGCCAGGGGACAGCTGATGTACTGCTCGGCACAGTCACCCCTGCTGCCCCTGCCCTGCCCTTCCTTTCCTTCCCTTCCCCCGCCGCCATATTCAAACCTTTCCAGAGAAACGAGGAGTCCTTCCCACACACCGTCCCGACTCTTAATAATAAAAAAAAAAAAAAAAAAAAAAAAAAACATCCACCTTTTCTCGTTATCTCGGCTTCTGGTATGGTTTGTTGAGGCGAAATCCCAAACACGGAGTGAATATTCCTACTTTTCTGTCATTGCCTCGATGAACTGGGTATCAAACACGCCATCGGTATGTAAGGCGGCACTTCCATCACATGGGCGATCAACGCATTTTTCATACGTCGTTTGTGCCACCAACCCAATTTGCTCCTTTAATTAATTACCAATTAGTAAAGTAACCCTACAATCACCAAGCACACCATAGCTGGCTTGAAATTCAACTCTCTACAGTTAAACTTCTGTACGGATGACAGCAGTGTGACATTGTGGAACTCGAGTTCAGGGGTTCAGCGCTGCAGGGACATGGTAGAAAGTAAGAAGAGCGCAGGAGGAGCAGAACGCGTTGTCCACGCAGTTCGTGGCACCAGATATAAAGGAACTACTTGGTCTCACGCATAAACAGGTCTACAGTTTCCACGGACAATATTTTTGAAAAATGAATGGCCTCGCGGTTCCGCACCATTTTAGGGAGTCAGGCCGGATTTTGGCTATAGGTCGCGTGAGGTTCTTTACTAGGCAACAACTGACACCCATTTTTTTCATGAATGAAATAAAACCGGAGGGTTTGTTAAATTCCCAGATTAAATAACCAATCTTGGCTTGTAAGAATCAAACAGAGTTAACCTGAAGCCACTCATAACAGCACAGCTGAAGGAGCGCGTACCCTAGTAAATATAATCAGACCTGTCCTCACATCATTTCACGTTTACAAGAAGGAAAAACGAAAACAGCATGATTTTAACATACATTTTCCAGCATGTAATTAGATTAAATACACATGATTCAATACATTGTGTGCACGAATACACGTTACTACATATTTCAAACAAAAAAACTCCGAAATGGCAAAACTGTCGTGTCGGCATAAAATTTAAGTAGAAAACCGATCAAAGAACTAGGCTAGCGAAAGTTTGCGATATTCACAGAATTAACATTTCAAAACGAAAACTGGGACTGGCAAACCATAACTATTATCGTAACAAACACGGCAATTCAGATAACTTGCTTACTCTACTTATTTTTGTGTAACAGAAAGTGAGAACTTTCCAGTTTGAAAACGTGTGTTTATTCACTCAGAGAGGACATGCGGAAAGACTTGGTGAAGTCAGTGACCAGCTTTTTGATCGACACAGCCGAATGCACAGGGCCAGAGACCAAGGCACTGGGCGCAAAAAAAAAAAAAAAAAAAAAAAAAAAAACTTACCAGCTCAGCTTCCGTTTTGTTTTTGTACTCTTGGGAACCGGAAGAAACATTCCTGATTTGTACGTCAACGTGAGTACATTTATTAATGGTACATTTCGCTTATATACTTAGAATGTAATTGGTTTCCGATTCTATTATTTCTATTCGATTGCATACATCTAATTCGATTTCAAAGTATGGCTTGATTTAGATGCAACATTGTATGGTTGCCTAATCTAAGGCGTGCTCACGATTCTGGCGTCATATCATTGGTTGACAAACAGCGATCAGATGCAAATTCCTAACCTCTGAATCAGAGGGGCCAGCCTACTCCGATGGTCAGGGACCGTCTGACAACATCATCACCTCTTCACACCCACACGCATACGGTAAAACAAGTTCCAGTAAATAAAAATAGCCGCGAACTTCCACAGCACCTCCAAGAATATCGACTTCCACCACTTTATTGAAGATTAGTGAAGGCTACTTATAACTAACCTCCCTATGACTTGATGAGTTCCTTATCGGATTTCACGCTTGAGCTACTTGGCAGATTCTCCCTTGTTTTTACATATCCGGTTTATGTCTGTTGCGGAGTATTTGACGACGTTCTCTGAGACGTGAGCCCTTGTAACCTGGCGGCGAGTGGCTGTTACTGCTGTTGTGTGATATATAGTGTAAAGTACACAAAGTAGCGAATCAATCAGTAAGTGAATGAATGAATGAATGAATGAATGATGTGCGACCGCACTTGCATTTCCAAATCTCTTTGATTTTGGTCATTTTCAGATTGCTTAACTTATAAGAACTAAATTAATAAATTAAATGAGTTTAAATAAAATGGCAAAACAGAGTCGTCAGCCTGCACCACTGGCTTGAATTAAATTTGCCTTATTTTAATCTGCGGATATTTTCCTTATGCCTCACATTGACAAATGCACACCAGTCTGCAAATTCAGTGAGCTGTGCAGTGTCATTCCTTAAATGAAGGTGATCTTTCTTTTTTTAAGTGTTTTTAAATGTTAATTTTGGGCTACACAAGCATGCTGCTCACAACCCAATCACAGCTCTTACTGGATACAATTAAGAACTTAATTGGGTAGTATGGTACTTGAGGGGTAAGAAAGTAATTAAAACGCAGAGGCTGAAATCTGCTGAAGGGCAGACATCAGCCTTTCTATGTGTGAAACTTAAATGTAGCCAAAACCTGAACAAATCACACACACAATGTGTAACCCCTTGTCCCAAGTGGGGTTGCGGTGAACTGGAGCCTAACCCGGCAACACAGGACGCAGGCTGAAGAGGGAGGGGACACACCTTGCATGGGATGCCAGTCCGCTACAGGGCACTCCAAGCAGGACTCGAACCTCAGACCTGCCACGCAGTGAGCCCTGGTCAAACGGAATCACTGGGCACAAGGCTTGGGGGATCTGCCCTGAATGGGATACCAGTCCTTTGCGGGCTAGCCACACACACAGACACTCACTACAGCCAATGTAATGTTTCCAGTTAACCTCAACTGCGTGTCTTTGGACTGTGGCTGGAAAGCTACACACACAGGGAGACCATGCGAACTCCACACAGACTGTGCCAGATTCAAACCTATGTCTAAACAGCCCAGGCTCTGTGAGGTGGCTGCACCACCGTGCCGCACAGAATGTTGAACAGATATTACTTTTTGTGGTACCAAATAACAGCTGAGTCTATTCAGTTAACAACTGAAATCTTTTTACCATTTTTGAGCATTGGATTGACACATATATACAGTACCCTACTGAAAGTATTTTAAAATTACAGTGGTAAAATATCTATGTAAATTTTATCATACTTCACAAACAACATAATACATAATTTATCATACAAATATTTACAGTAATTTTTTTCTTCAATCTATTTTTGAGGTCAGATTACAGTTAAATAGATCATGCCCTTTTTGCATTTGAAGGCCGTTGAAAGATTCATATTAGTACCACACCATCTAGTGGGACAGTCAGGTAAAATATCAAATACACTACCTTTTTTGAGATGCAGTAATCAGTCAAAAGTTGGCTATTTTCTGCTACAGTGAAACAAAATGTGATTCTAAAGCTGAAAATGTTTCTATGTTTCATGTTAGGCTTTGGGTAAGGAGGTCTAAAAGACAGAACACCTGAGTTTTGGCAATTGGTTGCTGAGCAGCTCATTTTCCATAAAGGTCTGATCTCATCCCAAACTAATAATCAAAAATGGAAAGAACTACAGTGTTGCTGTAAATGTCAGAAACAAACACAAATAAACCAGCCCAGTTTGTGGTCTCTACATTGTTGCAGATGAGGTAAATGAGATCACACTCTTAAAATAATTGCCGTTATCTTAAAAACAGGTCAAATTTTATCACGTCACAAAACAACACACACACAGCCGTAACAAAACATATGGGATTTCTTGTTTGTGCTGTTTGTTGTGGGGCCAACTTCACAGAGCTGGTAGAAGCTGGTCCCCATGAAGGTGTAGATCATGAATGGGCAACCCTGTTCAAAATTGCCATGACAAGTGTGGCAAATGTGAGTTTGTGATATTCTGCCTCCCACCTTTGAAATCAGGCATTTTGAAATTATTGTATGTATTTGGATCAGTGATGGTGTGTGAATCAACATTCTGTACAACAGGTTTACACACACACACACACACACACACACACACACATTTTCAGAACCGCTTGCATTATCTCGAATTGGTGATGTCAGTTTAGAGGCATAGGTGAAATAAGCATTGAGTTCAGATATTCAGCCAAAATTTTTGCAATTTTTCAGACAGACGAATTATCAGATTGTTACATTTTCAATTTTTTTCCAATTTCACCAATTTGTTTCTTTTGTACCTAAGGCCGTTGTAACTGAATAGTCAAAAAATACATTTTCAGTGAACTGGTTCAGTGGTGTAGTCCTTAAAATTTCTGATTGTGCAACCTAATTTCTCAGTTTTTTGCATGGTGTGGCTACATTAAAAATCATTTCCCATGTGTTTTGTAGAAAATGGTGTTGATGCAGGATTTGGTGTAAGACATGCAGTGGGCCCAGATCATCAACCTGTAGATTTAGTGAGTGTGGTGAAAGTGGGGCTTCAAGGCCAGCACAAAGATGCATAACTTGATGGGGCCACAGTGCAGTGTGAAGAGCTGCACCAGATACCACCAAAATGCAAGACACATTAGTCCTCACTTCCACTGAGTTTTTGGCCACATGTTGCAGCACAGAAATGGCAAGAAGACAAAGCAAGGGCAGAAGGACAAGGAGGAACAGAGCCTTGCAAACCAGAGACACTGTCTATCGTCGATGGATGGGGAATAAACTTATTTTGAGTAATAATGAATAACAGATTTTTGGTGTTACAAAGATTTTTGAGAAGTATTTATTTTTTCATAAAATTTAATTGAAATGTGCCAAAAGCTTCTCCCGATTCGTGAACAGACAGCAATCACAAGTAGTAGGCGATGCCTTAATTTTTCAGCACTCCGCTTTAGCTCTGACCAGGGTTTTTTTATTCTGCTTTCTAATTTACAACGGGTTGTAAAAATTACATCCAAGGAAATCAGAATCCACAAGTGCTTGCACGAGGCATCCAGCTCAGCAGTGGTTCATCCTGCTCACTCAGCCTGGTCTCCATGAGCACTTCACAGGGAGAGAGACAGTGAGACCACAGCTCTGTTCCCATCTGAAATGTAGAGCGTTCATGTTACTGATATTTACATTGCATTTATTCATTCAGCAGAAGCTTTTCTCCAAAGCAACTTACAACTCATAGTAAACAAAAGTGCATTCCACCAATAGACAGAGAAATACAGGTACAGACATGCAATCCTCAAAGTACAGTTACTGGTTCACATTAAGCAAGTAGCTGCATATAGAACTGTTGACAAGCCCTTGGCCTCCTCCATGTCACATTCGACTGACAAATTTCTTCAGTAACAAAGCAATTAAGTTGATAAGTAGGGGACCCACTGGACTTTTATGATCAAAATTCAGTAGGAAATCCTGTAAATCTTCCTGAGACCCAGCAAAAAAAAATTCTTTGGATTTTTATATTTTACACAATCTTTAAAAGTTATACACAAAAAACATCCTGCCAGGATCTTTTTTTCAAGTTTTATTTGAATATTTTTACATTGTAGGAGATTCCAAAATTAGACTATACAGAAATACACAAAAGGAACAAACACAAATGAGTTTCTGTACAGAGAATACTCACATTTTGTTAACTTCTACTGACCTTCTGTTAGATTTTACAGTTATTTATTCTAAATTATTATACTTCATGAAACAGTTTGCTTTCTTTGATATGCATAGAAATATCTTACATCTTGTGCACCTCACGTACGTTTTACTACTGCATCCAGCTCTTCTGCATCTGGATGCATGGGTGTCATCAACCATCTCTGGTAGGTGTACAGCACCATGCCTTCTACCATCAGCATCTGGAATGGCTGTGCATGGCTGGAAAATGCTTTGTATTCTTGAAAGGCTTAAGCCCATGAGCATTTTTAATGTTCAAATTCGACTTAGCAGATTTTGGCTCTGTGCACTCTTCTTCTGCATTTTCTGCAGAGATGCCACATTCCTCCTCACAGTCTTGCACAACTGGAGACTGGTTCAGGTCTGGAGGACAACCATTGGTATAAACCACTGAAGGAATCCACTGAGGATACAGTATACACCTATCCCCTAGCGTTAATTTGTTCATTCAAATCAGCCGATTAGGCAAATTCCTGATGCGTGGAGACTGATTTCACATTATTTATTACAGGAAAAAATAATTAGTTCCCAGATGAAAAATGTCATTTAATTAAAAAAAAACAAAATGTGGTATTTTTATGCATGACAATGATAACACCAGCATGTTTTATTATATGTGTAACCAAAATTATTGTTATTTACAGTTTCTCTTTTAATGTTACACTTTCATTCATTATCAACACCCACCCGCACTTCCAATGCAGGGACACAGTGGGGCGGAGTCTACTTGACAAGTGGATAATTTGGCTCACAAATGTTTATGATGCAAAGAAATAAAGTCCTTCAGAAGACTATATATGTAATTCTGTAAAGCACATGAACACTACGCTGTAATGGGCGCTGTGTAGCATTACAACCAAATGTTTCAACGCTAATCTTCATTTGATTGCGAGATTAAGTGTTAATTTACTCCGGTGTAAGGATATTCCTGTTATTAAAGATGTTAATCCAAAAAATTGTGGCATGCATGGTCAAACAGGTGTAGCAGCACAAAACTACACACACACTGGCTGAAACTGTGTTCGAATAAATGTTTGTTATGAACGCCTGAACGTCCTCTTTCACCCCATCCCACCCTATAGCGCCGCATGCCACAGTAAGCGGCTAGACACTGCAGAAGTTTCCAGAGACTGGAGACTGACTACAGCTCCCAGATTGCCTGCCAGCAGCTAAGAACTGCACTGGACCAAACAACCTGTCAAAACTGATTTAAAAAAATGATGGCAAACTGTAGTTGCTAACCTTGTTTTACTTGTTGTATTTCATCTTTAGCTGTAACTGTAGCAGTCCATCTTTGTGCATCTTTGGTTGGCCCTTCCGATGCGCCAGTTGATGAAGTCCTGGTCCAACACCGGGCCTAACGCCAAGACATGGCCCACCCATTACAACCACGCTGTAAAGTGGAGTAAGACTATGGCGGCCGGGGTCGAGGCAGAGACCCTCCTTAAGCACAGGGCCTTGTATAAAGCCTTGGTCGAGAGAAGAGGAACTCATGCTCTTTTGGGGCTCGAGGAGGGTACCTGGGCCATTCACCAAAAGGGCTTGACCACCATCTGCAGGATTTGAACTGGCGTTGTATACACAATAAGTTGCCAGTCAAAGTAGTCCTGTACAGTCACAAATTTACCAGCCACCCACTCTGCCCGCGACTCTAGTGTGGCAAGAGTGAAATGCTCGCACATGCCTTTTGGGACTGCGGGAGGTCTGGCATTTGGTGATTTGCCTGTGCAGGAAGATCAATCCGCAGATGGTACTGACGTACGACAAAGTCTTGAGGGGATGGGACCCTAGCATTCAGAAGGCAGAAGCCACCCGGACGTGGCTGGTGATCAGCGTGGCCAAGCAAATGCTTTGGAATGCAAGAACCCAGCTGGTCCAGACAGGGGTAGACTTGGGCGTCCAGGGTGTGTATCATAAAATCCGGGCCGACCTAACACTGTCTTACTCGACAGGAATAAATTTCTCCATTCATCATTTCCGATAATTAAAATCTTTATTCGATAAAAAATTAATCCTAAAAGCTGCCATACAAACACACACACACACACACACACACACATCTTCAGAACCGCTTGTCCCTTACAGGGTCACGGGGAACCGGAGCCTACCCAGCAACACAGGGCGTAAGGCCGGAGGGGGAAGGGGACACACCCAGGACGGGACGCCAGTCCGCCGCAAGGCACCCCAAGCGGGACTTGAACCCCAGACCCACCGGAGAGCAGGACTGCGGTCCAACCCACTGCGCCACCGCACCCCCGCCATGCAAACAATAAAATTTAAAATAATACTAAAATCAACAAGACCTACTAATATAAGAACCGCATGGCAGAACCTTTAAAACACTTAAAGACATACCCCAAGGCTTAAAACCATACTTAATAAATACTTAAATGAAAACTTACCCAGTAACATTTACCGCTCAAGATGGGCGATCCCCTGGCCTGTTCCCAGGGTGTTATTATACACCTTACCTACCGTTTTTGGGTGATTCCCTTTTCGCAACATGTCTCCCTTATTGTTGTTTTAGTAGAGTAGGTGAATAATAAAGTACATATACAGAGTTAAAACACA
Organism: Scleropages formosus; assembly: GCF_900964775.1. NCBI lineage: Eukaryota > Metazoa > Chordata > Actinopteri > Osteoglossiformes > Osteoglossidae > Scleropages > Scleropages formosus. The sequence continues at coordinate 6,083,088 of NC_041814.1, forward strand.
ACATGCACCACACAACAAAACTAAATCTACACTACGCTAAAGTCAATCAATAGATGAATAACAATAAATAAATAAGAAAATACAAACACAACCCACACATAGTCATTTATAGGTGACTACTTAAAAGTGCAATCAGTGCTATAAATTTTTAAAATAGTGCAAAATAAATAAAATGTGCCATAAAAATTAGAAATCCTACACCTAACATAAAACATATAACACACTACAAAACGCAACACTTGCATTCACCAAAAATAGGGGTTACGGTGTTTTGTAAGTGCGAAAGGGCGTGTGTTACTTAACCCAGGATGGAGGATCTCTCACAAACCTGTGGGGTCACAGCCAAGAGGCCTTTCCACCACTCTTTGGCTTCTGAGTAAACCCCACTGAGTGACGTCTTTCTCCATCCTAACACACCAGCTCTCATCTACAACTTTCCTCACCTCAGCCAAGGCCCTTTGCACCAGTATCTCCATGAGGATATTTGTGTCTGGAACAGCAACATGATGTCTCGAGACCAGTTTCCAGATTATTAAGAATCACTGCATTATCTCTGAAAACCTTAAAGACGAAAAATACAGCTATACGGGTCAGGATGTACAGAGGCAGGAAAGCAGGACATAACATATCGCCCCGACTTCCTGCGTTCGGAGAGGCGCCATCTTTCAAAATAAAGGTTTCTTCCGCGTTTCCCAACATTATTCCATAGTAAAATACATTATCGATCCATTGCCAATAACAGCCTGTACAACACAGGGTGTGAGGCAGGGTACAAACTGGATGGGGCACCAGTACAATGGCAGTGCAGTCACACACAATTTCACTTAAACATGGGTTGTTAGTTTGGGCGTAGGTTGAGTCCAGCTCAGTCTGTACAGTTTTGTAGAGTTTGTGGTCTTATGGTCACTCTAAAGACAGCTGGGTGGCACAACGAGTAGCGCTGCTGTCTCATAGCGCCTGGGGGATGCAAGAGGACGTGGGTTTGATCCCAGCTCCGTCTGTGTGGAGTTTGCATGTTCTCTCTCTCATGTGTTGCCTTCCACGGTCCAAAGACATGCTGTTCAGTTTCCCCCATAGTGTGTGAGTGACAGAGAGAGTGTTCCACTGATGTATGGATGAGTGACCCATTGTAAGTAGTGTATGTAGCAGTGTAAGTCACTGCAGTAAATAAAGTGTGTGGGCTCATAACACTATAAAGTTCATTGGAAGTCAAGTTAAAAAAAAGCATCTGCTAAATAAATACGCTTCAAATGGACTGTTCTTTGAAAATTGCCCTCAATATGAATGTTTGACCATATGTAAAATGTCTCCGTAAACTTTTGCCCTCCACTTGAAGCCTTTTGGATATGCATTTTACAATTTTTGCACAACTGATCTGATAACAGCTGTCAGAACACGATGGACCTGATATGATGCAGTAAACATGGGTGACTCAGTGAGTGGCTCTGGTGTTTCATAACTTCTGGGCTGTTGGAGGAAACCCCTACAACCCACAGGGTTGTATGGGTTTTCTCCCACCCACCATCATATCAATGTGTGAATGTGTTGTATTGCTCTATAAAAGTGTGAATTATTGAAGGTACTGTATCTTCCACTTCAGGTTGCCTTCCACACAGGAATCAACTAGTGATGGGAAAAGTTAGATCATCCTAGCAGTTAATCCATATTTAGCACAAGAATACTGAGGGTACATTGTTAGCCCAGTAACTCTCTTTAAGAATAGCCTGATTTTATTTCAAACAATTTAGAAGCATAATTTCTGCACTTAAAAATGACTGCTGACAAATCTTTTGACCTGCCAAATATACTTTATTATGTACTGTTGACAATTTAATTGACAGATGTGTATAACAAATACCACCACATATGGAAACTTTCACAATTTATCACTGAGGCAAATACATTTTAACATCACTTAAATACTCAGGTGGAAAAATCCATGATATATTAAAGTGAAAGCCCTTTTTGCATGATGGTTTATGGAAAAAAGTAATTCATTTCTAAATGAGTAGTGCCTCAAAAGGCTTCATGAAGAAGTACTTATATGTTAAGCACTAAGAATATAACTTAAGAATTCAAGGTTAACGCTCAGAACTGGTACAAGTATATGGGAGTAATATCTGAACTCAAATTGTGAAAATGAAAAAGTAAAAATTTCCTTAGAAATCATAGGAGGCCATAATTACATTCCATAGTGGCTGAAAGACCAAGAGACATAAGGTGAAACTGGCACACAAATAACTTTGGTAATTCAGACCACATTCTGGTCACAGATCAGAAATTGTTCTATGTATTCCTTCAAAACATCACTAACTATGCAAAATCATCTTTCCAGCACTACTGTATACATACATTTACAGGTGGAGGTAAAAGTTAAGGCTTAAGTACTTGATAAAAAGCATCATGCAACTGCCAGTGTAAAAGCTGAGCACATAGTGTACAATTTACAGTCTCTGAACAAAGTACATCGAAGTAGGTAATGTACTACTATAAGTCTGACACTGAACAGTCAGTACCAGTGAGAATTGGATATGAACTGACAGCATATTGAAAGGACAGAAAAATACATCAGAGAAAACAATACAAATTATTTTTCGCACTACCCATAAATGGCAGCTGAATTTGACAATTATTGTTGACTAGTCCACAAATTTGGGTGGGGGGTAGGGGGTGCAGCACCATATCATAAAACGGCTTTTCCCTTATGAAATACAAAGCATGTTGTCAAGCAAACTACCCTTCCAGTTCAAAATGTAAGCCTGTTTCACAATATAAATGAATTTAAGTTACAAATTGCATTTATTCTGATCACCTTTAAGCTTATGATACTTGTCTACAGTACTGCAGGGCTATTCAAGTTAGTCCTGAAGGGCTGTCTCCAGATTTTTGACCAAGCTACAGTGACCCACCCAATTACACTTTTCAGCTAACCGGCAGACAAGCATTACTAGAAGCATCTGTGCCCACCATCCACAATGGTACTGTATTCTTAGCTTTGACAGCTAATACTAAATATACTTTCACTATAACATTTTCAGTTACATATTCCCGATCACTAACTCTAATAACCATTGTTCCTCAGTGGGGCACAAATATGCATGCAAGGTTGACTGGAAGTTTTTGGCATGTGCTCCATTGAGCACACTTCTCAGATGAATGGGACAGTACCACACCACCGAGTCTCGTTACGTTTACTGTAACGAGAGCTGATCCAGTTTCTGGATGTGCCCCTTCCAGGGCTGTGCATTAAATAGCATTTTGTACACAGAAGCTGTACTGCAATTCCTGATATTAAATAAACATAATTAAATGAAACATTGATAATCACTAGTATTACATTTTTACCCAAAAACTAACTTATAGGCTGCTCATAAATAACTACATAATGTACTATGATCACGGTAAATACATACCAAAAAATGCTAAAGTGCATTATTACAATAACCAAAGCTTTTTCTCAAAAACAAGATACTGAAAATACATACATTTCCTCCCCCCACGTACTTTGACATAATGCCAGTGTTGCCAGAACCAGATTACATTCACATACAATGACTGCAAACAATTTAAAATCTTAAATTTAAATCCCATACATAATTTTCACTCCCAGCACTAAGTCTAAGATAACCACAGCCAATTGAAGGCTTATGTGGCATGTGAAACAGTGCTTGAGCTCAAAGCACACCAAACCTTTGTTCACTCTGAAGATGCATGAAATTCATAATGGCTTAGTAATTTGTGATGGCAGTGATTTAGGCCAGATTCTGTCCTTTTCTCAGCTCATCTGTTCCAGGTAAACAGACAAGAGAGGCTTCGGAGGCAAAAACTCTTCCTGTTTGTTCACCACTTCAGTCTGACGAGCACCATTGCAGTCGGTACCTGGATTACGTGACAAACGGGGGGGGGGCACTTAGTAATTTGGCACATTGCAAATGGCATCCTTTAAGTTTATGGGCAAAGATCAGAAAGCTAAAGGTTTCATAACCTTTTGCCACACCAAATTTCATTGTGTTGTATACAAAGTATCTCATCTCTTATCCTTTAGTGTGACCGGTCATCCTTTTGACATTTTGGAGCAAGCATCTGCGATTCAAGTCAATCAGTAGTACATATGATTTTGTTTTACATGGACTATAGGTCAAATTCAGTGTGTACCCAGCCTACCGGGAAACACCCACATTAACACATATTTGCCTTAGCAAGACATTCTGCTGCTGTACATTTCAACTTGGAGGTTACATTACAACTAGCAGCATTGAGGCTAAGCCAAGTATCAGGGTGTATTAATTGTTGCTTTGTAAAGTTCTCAATTCTTTCATTGCATTTAAAGCTCCTATCTGCTGTTCTTGAGTTTTGATGATCAAAAACTAGAAGATCAATACTACACATAAGGGATGAAGTTTCCCCAGGTGTTTTTGCAAGTTGAGGAGCCAGTGTAACAGTTAAGAGTAGCACCTTTATCTTGTGATTGCTGCACAGGCATATACTTTGACATGTCAACAGACACGAAAAGACAACCAACATACAAACAAAACAAGCACAGTGTAAATAACTCTACACAGACGCTTTATATCCCACCTATTTTACATTACAATGTCTGAAAAATGTATTAAAGTTACACACAACCTTCCATATGTATTGTAATACAGCTGCATTTATGTTATGCTGATGCAGAACTTCTGAATGCACCCTGCAGATGACCTTAAGTAACCAGAAGCCATTCAGCAGGAAGGCAGGAGATTTTTTTAAAAATGTGGATATCCACTGTTATACAATTTAGCAATAAATGCTTTCACCATTAAAAAAAGATTAAGAACATAGTAAGCTTGCATGACAACATCAGCAAAAAGTACTCACTTGCTGAAACAAGGTCCATATACTGGCATATAGCATGAAGTAGCAGCCTTTCAAAGCTAATCAAAAATGCATAAAACAATAGTTATTGAACTGGTAACAATGAAATCCTGTTTACAGAGCTCTATGTTCTTAATTTCTGTATTTATAAATGAAATGTACAAATAGACACCTCTGAACGTGCAAAGAGAAAGAGAATGCAGTCAAGATTTTAGTTGCAAAACAAACCTGCTGCCCAGTCTGGTAATGTAAACAGAGTGGGGTTGAGCCACAAAAAAACGCAGCAAATCCTCTTCGAGAACTTCAAGAATTCCCTTAACCATGGAAAAGAGGAAGAAAACTATGTATTAAACCTGATTGGAAATTAACTATCAGATTAAAATTATTCACTGGTCATCACTACAGAAACCCCTGGTTATCTTATGACAATAAATTAATACCTTTTTGCAACAACTTCTTAGTTTTAAGCAATTACCATAAACAAAACAATCTTGCATCAAACATATCTGCTACACGTCATTTATGAAAAATGCATGACGACACTGACCAGGGGAATCTGCTTCCTTCTCAGAGTAGTACGTAGCCTTCGGTCAATCCTTAGGAAATAATCCTGAGCACTGTAGGCTGGATTCACTGAAAAAGTAGTCAATGAGACATCAGGCACTGATCCCAGATGCACTACACTACATTCTCACTTCAGTCAATCCAAAATTAAAGTACAAGCGATGAGGGCTACAACTGGTTTTTCTTTTCTTGTTAAACTTCCTATAGAAGTGAAAAAACTGCACCATAACATTAAAATCTTTTCAAATTAAATTGGTGAATTTAAAACTAAACTAGATTCCTTGGGGTCAGTCCTCATTCCATTCTAAACTTGCATAATGGAAAGATTTTACAGTTTAGTGTTGTGATTAATACACAGTATAAAACTTAAGCTCTCAGCTAAACACAAATTGAATGGTGTGATTTATTAAAGGAACCTCTCTAGAGAACTCTGAAGAAGCTCCTTGGACCAAGAGCGAGAACTAATGGCACAGGCTCAATGCGTCTAATTTCTCCCAAAAAATACCATCAGTGGGATCTCACCAGCTCTCTGATCCTTTGGCTGCTTGTCAGTGCAGCTTCTTCTGGCTTTCTCCTCGAGAACAGCTAGCATCTTCTCCTGCTCCTCTCCCGAACGATTCATGAAGTCATTCCATGACTGACAATTTTTGCCAGAGCATAACAAAGATTCAAGGTAAGAACATATAATACAAACAGTTATATTACCTATATATTGAGAGGAAAGACATAGGAAAATTAAAGTAAGCAGGGCACTGCGGCTATATGATGCAGCTTGTTGTGAAGCGGAAGTGTCTACCTGGACATAATTGCTGTTTGTACAAGCTTCTGTGAATATGGACGGAGACGCAGGATCTCCGCACACGTCCCCTTCATCTTTGGAGCACTCATCTCTTTCTAGCAAGTTAGCTAGATAGCGAGCTGTTTTTTTAATTTATAAAAAGACAAGGCCAACATTACTGCAAAATTACACCCTCAGGCAACTGACTGCTGATTTGTGAGGAAAACAAAACCTGATCCCCCCCCCCAATATCAGGAAAAAACCTCCAAAAACCAGCAGGTATACACATAACTTACTGTTTTCTTGCCGCTGGAGACTCTTCTTCCCTTTGGCTCGGGGAATGAGGTCAGAGTTGCGAATGGCCTGATTGATAAAGAACTGCTTTCTCTTGGACGGCGACACTCGTTTGGATGGAGAGCTTGGCACAGAGCTGTGCTCCTCTATAAGGCTAGAACACACACAAGTTATTACAATAAAATATTTACATTTCATTTATTCATTTAGCTGAACCTTTTCTCTAAAGTGACTAACACTTAAGCTACTTGCTGTTAATGTACCCATTTATACAGCTGGGTAATTTTACTGGAGCAATTTAGGGTAAGTACCTTGCTCAAGGTAACTACAGCTGGAGGTAGGATTTGAATCTGCAACCTTCAGGTCCAAAGGCAGCAGCTCTAGTCACTGTGCAACCAGTTGTCACATATGATATATAAGGCAAATTGATAACCCATCATTTGTTTACATATTTGTATGCATTAAGATGTAAATTATGGGCTAGTATATGCATTTCAGGTTCAGTCCAATAACCCTGAAAGACAAGAAATGAATGTTTTAAGGATGAAACTTAAATCCTTAATATATAATTAAGGAAGCAGGTAATGGCTGTCATGTTGAGATTCAAAAGGCTCCAGGTTCCCACTCCTGCTGTAGCACTACCCTTGATCAAGCTACTAACCCTGACCTGAATTATTACAGAGTAAACACTTTTCCATATGTCGATCTTCAACAAAGGCACCAACTAAAGAAAGCTCAACATTCTTGAAAAGTCACAAATTCCTGGCAAAAATTACAGACAGAAACATTACTGAGTCATAGGTATTAAAAAGATGGTTTCTTTTTTCACATGATTAGAAAGCTGGAGTTTCCCGAGGGCCCTCAGCCAGCTGCTGTGACACACAGATAAGCGAGGTCAAGAAGGTCAGCAGTGTGACATTTGGGATGAATATTAAACATAGACAGTCGCTACTAAGGGTGAGACGCAGCCCCAGTAATTATTCTTGTACGAGTCACTGTTCTGTTAGCGGATTAACAGTGAAACTGCCGCGCTTCCCGAGTGCGGCTGCCACTGTAGAACGAAACCGGACAAAATGGCGGCGGGCGCGCTCCCGAGCGCTGGGCGCGCCTCCTCACTCAGAGCGCAGCCAAACTGCTCACTTTTTACGCTTTACATAAACACGTTTATAAAGACTGCATATTGACAATATGCCTACACACTCGTGCTTTAAGAAAAAGATGTTTCAGCCGTTTCTTATGTGGACGAATAATGACAGTTAAGTGACGCGTTCAGCGAGCTACTAGGCATATAAAAGTATTTGAAGCAAAAATACCAATTAGTTTAATTAAAATTAAATTAATTTTAGAAGTGGCTCTTAGAACTACCTGCTGACCTACTTTTAAACGAACCAAGCTGCCAGATGGCGGAACCAAAATGGCGGCGGATTGGCCGAGATGGACTTGTTACAACAGCCGCGTTATTTCTCCTTTAAAACCCGAAGCACCCGGGAAAACAGAGCAAGCATTTCAAAGTAAATACAACATGGAGCCTCTGCCACCATCTTTTAACATACCGGCTCGCTGAGATGGCACATAGCAGGTACTCCAGAGATACCTACCTACCCACCCAATAATAAAATTAGCTCAGACAAGAAGTGTGTGTGGTATGGCTGTACAGTAAATCAGTTGTTATAAATAACTGCAGTCAGTAAAATTTCACTCACACATATTCTCGTCCTTCGTTTCTGTTATTATTCTGATTATTATTGCTGGAGGTAGCCGTGCAGCTGGCAGCGCCGGACAGAACAACCATTTTCACGCTGGGCGAAGAGCTGAGAAAAAAGGCAGTAAGCGAAGTAAAGCAGTTTAAAAATGAAGTATAAATTAGTTACAGATAAATAGCAATCCAGTCCAAGCTGCCTAAAGGCTGTGGACTTGAGGTGGCTTGTCCTCCGCTGGAAGGTTCAGTGCGGAAGCGAACGGGAGGCCACGCCCCGAGCGCGCGCTGCCGCCGCTCGCTTTTATAGACGACGTCACCGCCGACTGCTCATAATAACAACAACAATAATAATAATAAGGGATTACAAGGAATAACAACTTGCCAGAGATCATGGGTCTGGAAAATAATAGCAACAGAACTCAGGGGAATTACATAAAGGCGTGCTACAAAAACAAACAAACAAATAAAGAAGCCTGCTTTAGCATGATTGGGGCACACACACCAAATTTTCAAAAATAATGAAATAAAAATATTTAGCTTGCTCATGGGCTTACTGACGATTGAGTTACGATTTTTTTTAGCATTGTTGTCCTCTAAAATATATATGTATTTTGTCAAGTTTCAGCTTTATAACACTTCTTGTTGTAGCACTTTGTGTTTACCCTGCAAGCCAAAAGATGTCAGTGAAACTGATGCAAAAAGAAGAGGAATGTGGGACCACCATGATTCAACATGCTTCCATGATGTTTACAGCCCGTGTGGTGTTGATGATTCTAGATGGCTAGTAAGAAAAGATATACACATAGGCCTACTGTCAAGACCAAAGTGCACATAGCAATCAGACACACACACACACACACACACACACACACACACATTGGCTGAAGCTGCTTGTTCCAAGCAGGGTTGGGGCGAGCCAAAGCCTAACCCGGCAACACAGGGGGTAAGGCTGGAGGGGGAGGGGACACACCCCGGATGGGACGCCAGCCTGTCACAAGGCACCCCGGTGGGACTCGAACTCCCGACCCGCTAGACAGCAGGACCTGGGCAAACCTGCTGCGCTGCCGCACCCCCCCCGATTTAATGCAGTCAGACATTAATAAATCAAACATTTAACAGAGTAATTTTTACATTCACTGGAGCTATATCTTGGGTGTATCGCACAGTAGTACAGCTCGTAGTGCTGGTGCCATTAGCTTTCGGCTATGGTTCACACTTGGGTTTGAACCTTGCTCAGCCTGTGTGGAGTTTGCATGTTCTCCCAATTTTCACATGGGTTTCCTGCTGGTGCTCCAGTTTTCCACTACAGTCCAAACATGGATTTTATATGCATTTGTGACACTAAATGGCTCTTAATGTGTGTGACTCAGGGGGCGTGGTGGTGCAGTGGGTTGGACCGGGTCCTGCTCTCCAGTGGGTCTGGGGTTCGAGTCCCGCTTGGGGTGCCTTGCAAGGGACCTTTGAGTTATGACCAGATACGTTAGGAGAGGAGTTGACTGACTCACACACGCGCGCGCGCGTGCGCATGTTGGCTGAAGCTGCTGGTCCCGAGCGGGGTCGCGGTGAGCCAGTACCTAACCTGGCAACAAAGGGCACAAGGCCAGAGGGGGAGAGGACACACCCAGGACAGGTAGGAGTAAACTTCCAGTCTGAACTATGTATTAAAAAAAAGAGAATAACTTCCAAATGTGATCTGTAGTATATACTTCACTGAAGTTAGTCAAGTCTTCATTTGGCTTTTTATGTGATAGTGGCAAACTGACATCATTGCCTAGAAGTAAGGACTGTAGGGTTATCTGAGAAGTACAATAATTTGGGATGGGTAGCTGGTGACATCAGAATTGAAAGTTCATGTGTTATGATGGGGTGTGTCTTACTCAGGATGGATTTGACTTTGGCTACTGGAATGCCACTCCACTGGTTTTCTTTCCATCCTCAGAAAACATTTTTGAACTACGACTATTTTGTGACTTGAGTCCTTAGTAACCTAAAGTATTCAAAAGATACAGAATTACAGATTCATGCATTCCCAAAGAAACATAGAAACATCATTAACCTCATGTCTGTGTTAACAGTTTTTCAGAAATGGGTGCAGTCATCTGAAATATTTAAGTGTCCATAACAACAGTGCTTTGGTAACTATCATCTCTTTCAAGATCAGACGTGGGTTGCAATGTATTTGAACGTGGGAGGAGTGCTACTCAGTATCATATTTGTGTATGAATCACGTTGCTGGAGCAATAAGCTAATTACTGTTGTGAGTTCCTTCAACAATAGCAAACTGTGCCTTCCATGATGGAAAGCAGTGAGGATAGACTAGAATTTTAGAGGCTTCTTTGAATATTCCGTAAGTTAATTCAAAAATACAACAAAAATCTTGTTGTCAGTATCGTAAACATGTATTCTATTGCGTACTGGATTGTTTTTTGTTTGTTTCAGACTTAAGACTGTTTTTTTAATCATTTTTTAAGAAGAAATTGTTGAATAATTGATAACCCTTTATGCAGCTACTCATGTGATGTATACTGATTCATATAGTGGAATGTAACATTGTATTTCAGAATCACATGTCTACATCCAAATCTCTCCTTCTGTTGATGTAATGTACTCATTGTATTTTTCTCTAAGATGTACATCACTTTGGAGAAAAGAGTCTGCTAAATGAATAAATGTAAAAAATGTAAATATACTTATAAAACAACATTAACACATTTAATCATAAAAAAGTTGGTTTACAGTATTCACATTAGTAGTAAATATTTAGAATTGATAACTCTCTGAAAAAGTTCTTTTACTAAATGGACTTAATGGCTTTTTGCAGGATCCACTTCCTACTGCATCACTATCTGTGAGATTTTGAGGACAGGAGGAGGACATGGGACAAAAGTACTGAACCAAAATGCAAGCTGTCAAATGGTATAAAACAAAAGAATTAATCCCCAGATCAAATGCAGGATCAAGACTGGCAGTAGATGTTGTGAGTTGTGAGCTGGTTGTAAAAAATATTCTTCCACACAAAAGCCAGAAAGTCAGAGAATTTCAGGGTCAAACTGTCAAAGACATACCTAAGCAAACAGAAGACTCTCCAAAGATTAAAATTCATATCAATCTTTGCCCTATTCTGGCTGCTGCCAAGACCAGAGAGGCAGAAGATAGCGATTGTTGTGAACCAGATGGCACTGTGGAGGTCGGTGCACACTGTGATGGTAGAGATATGATTCAAAAGCAGCAAGTGGCAACAACCAAAGAGCAACAGGCAGCAGCCCAGCAAGAGATACTCAACCAAGGTCTCAAATCAGATGTCTCAAAGGCAACCTGGTTGGTTAAACGTACGTCATTACCAGCCATCAGTAAACCATACCAGAAGTGCTCATCATACTCAGTCCACATGAGACAGACAGCATCACCTTGTCCTTTGCCTCTAATTAACATTTCAAATCAAAGTGTTCTGCCCAGCCCTTCCAGCGTGATCAAAACCCATGGAATTATAAGACCATTTCCAAAGTTGCTCCAGCAGCACAACAGATCTCAGACAAACTGTGAAATGACCTTCAAAAGGGTGAGGGCCCTTTATTACATAAAGTTTTTAATGCTAGTAATTTTTTTACTACTATCTTTATATTAACTTTAATACTATTTTAGTTTTTGATGAGTGACCCATTGTAAGTAGCGTATCTAGCAGTGTATGTCACCTTAGTGAATAAGGTGTGTGGGCTAATAACACTACATAGAGTTCATTGGAAGTCGCTTTGGAGAAAAAGGTCTGCTAAATAAATAAATGTAAATATAAATATATGTAATACTTCCTTTTGTTTATTTTAAAATAAAATTTGAATTTGAATGTTGGATAAAACATATAATGTAACAGTTGTTAGTTTCAGACACAGCCTGACTTACTGAACGTCTCTTACCGCTGTGAACTCCACGTGCTGGGCATACATGTTTACATAAATACTGGGAAGTTAGAAAATGAACATATTCACGAAACAGAATATAGTGCATGTGAATGTGTAAAACAATATTTACGATTCACGGGAATCTACAAATAAATATATAATACAACAGGAATACCATGTCACCTGGGTCTTATTTCCATCTCTTCTCACAAGTTGTCTCAGCTTCAGCTCCCTGATGCACAAATCCCCAGTGCTGATGTCCTGCTGGAGAAAGTGAAAGAGAGCGCGAGGAAGTGGGAGAAGGAGAAGGTGGTACTTGCACGTGTCGATCATCTCTCTCTGGCAGGGGCTTTGCAGTCCCTCAGGGAAGGATTGTTAGAGCTGCAGGACCCCGCCAACCCGTAAGTACATGCCATCTCCACAAGAGCAACGCAACAAAACCAACAATGCAAACAGCACCAGCATGTCTGTGTTTATTTGCTTGTTTGCCATGTATCTCAGACTGCTGTAGAATCATCTGTGGTGAGTTTGAGATAGCAGCTGGCAAACCATAACATGAAACATGAATAATAAGTTCTGAAATGTAAAAATTCAAAAAAAGAGAGAGAAAAAGGGTGAGTTTGAGAATGAAGATGGGAGAAAGTGGAGAGAAATGAGCTCAGGAGATTATAAGCTTATGTACAGTATTGCCAATGTCACAATGACAAAGCCAAGAAAAAGGACCTGTTTGCTTCTGCACATATCTGGCTGCAAACACATTCCAAAAACAGCTGCAATCATTGCCAGCAATGAGCCAGATCTGGCAGTTGTATTTTACAATTTATGTATCACATATTGCTCATTTCACTTGGGAAACTTTGGCCAAAAACATACCTCCTAGAGTCACATTGTGCTATAGTGCAAATGTCTGCTTTCATTTAAAACTTTGGTGGATAATAAACTTCAATATATATATATGAAAGAGTTGCTGTAAGATATCTATCACCTTATTTCTAATATAAGGGCTTCTTTTATTTTTTTAATTGTTATTTATATTTATTTCAATTATTTATGGAATTGGAAGAATGTAACCCATTTGTTCATTTTGTCCCTGTTTCAAGTTTTGTCAGGAAAATGGTCAGATGCCCCAGGACTGAGCCAAGCAGATTCCAGGAGATGAATGTTTCTATGAAAGAAAGTGCCCTGAAAAACAACCACAGACTTGCAGTTGAGGGGAAGCAGCCTGTAACCCTCAGCTGGTGCAAAAGGCATCAAACTACTCTTTCTTCAGTGTCCTCTGATCAAAAAATGTAATGTGTATTCCATGTCAGATCTGTTCACTCTCAAGCATATTTGTTAACTGAGTTGTAAGGAATATTTTCTCAACTGATGTTTAATAGTCTGTAGCCTTGCATAAACCATGCACACTATAAGATACATGTCACTTCACTGAAACGTCCCTGTACAGTGAAATGGTGGTATGTTTTAGTCCTAGACCAATAACCACTGTACAGCTTTTTTACAATTTGAACATTTATTCATAGAGGTCTCTATATATTTGCATACAAATAGATAAATTACAACATTCAAATGTTCAGCATAATAAATACACAACTTCCATACATTCTGCTTTCTGTTACTTGTCCCATATTTCTTTGTAACACATATCATAATTCTACACTCTCCACTTTCAAAGTGCAATAAATACTATGCAGTAAATAATTTAGAACTACAAGAAGAAATATAAAATAAAATAATTAAAAAAATGAATCATCCTAATGAAGGCAATAGTTTGAGTCTGGTACCCAGAGGCTGTACATTTTTTGTGTTCTGTACTGTTCAGACACAGAGGGAAAGAAAAATAAGTAATTACTAAAAACACTTTCGAGTGCAGCATTTAAATATTCATCCCATCCAGTCCAACCAAGTCCAGTTTGCCCAACCAAAATGCTATAAACACTTTTTCTTGCAAAGCCTTTAGTCACCAATAGGGGGCTCCACGATGCATGTGCAATATTTGCATGACCTCAAAATTTAAAAAAATTGACTGACAAGGGAGGGGGCGCGGTGGCGCAGTGGGTTGTACCGGGTCCTGCTCTCCGGTGGGTCTGGGGTTTGAGTCCTGCTTGGGGTGCCTTGCGACGGACTGGCATCCCGTCCTGGGTGTTTCCCCTCCTCCTCCAGCCTTACGCCCTGAGTTGCCGGGTTAGGCTCTGGTTCCCCGTGACCCCGTCTGGGACAAGCGGTTCTGAAAGAGTGTGTGTGTGTGTGTGTGTGTGTGTGTGAATGACAATGGTACAGCAGAGCAGCATTTGAAAAGACCCAAACTTTGAACTTCACAGAGCAAATGGAAATATTTCTAGTGCCCCAAAAAATACCTGAAAACAGCAGAAAGGTATAAGAATTGCAGCATACTCTGTAGTACAGCTTCTTACCAAAATAATCAAGGCACCAAACTCAGATTTCATCCGAGAGACTTTGAATTTTTTCCCCACCAAGACAATAAAGTAAAGGTGCGGTGCTGCCTTGTGTTAAACTTTGTCATTATTCTGACCAGCTGTGCAATCACAGCTCACATCTTGCTCTCCTGTGAGCTGCTGTTCACCAAGAACAGTGCTGTAGGGTCCTTGCTGCTGGATGCCTCTTCTCGGGATTCCGCTCCATTGGCTGTTGACTCCCTCTGAGATGGTGGTCTCTTTGCCATGGACATCCCGCTACCTACTGCCCCATTCACCTCCTTCGACATGACTTCAAGGGCCCTGCCGGGTAGTGCCGGTCGGCTGGATGGAGCAGTCTCTATTGTCCTGATTACACTCACCTCCCTCAGCTGGTCATCATCACTTTGGTCCTTTGCAAAGTTCACAAACACCTGCAATAAAATTACACAGATTTTGTACCACATTTTTCAAATTTAATCTGTGGCACTACTTCTGCCAATTAAGGATTTCTCAGGTACATTCACAGCTTTAGTCATCTACCTGGTCTAGTGTGGTCTGAGATACAGAGTAATCTGCGATGCCTAGTTCTCTGCAGCTGTTGGAGAGCACGGAGAAAACGTGAGCCAGGGAGCAGGCATGGGAGGGCAGCTGGTACTGCAGAACATTCTGGTGTCGCTCCTTCAACTCAATAGCAGGGAACGAGGTCCTTATAAACACGTCCACAGGACAGGGCTCCTCGGTTGGCTCTAACATGCGCAGAATGATTGTGTAGCCATCGCCAAACCTGTGAGATTTCATATGAACATTGGAATTTTATATCAGTCTAAGTAAAATAGATCTTTATTTATAATATACAATTAACAGCAATTGTAACACTCCTTATCACCGCTTATAATCTGAAAAAAATTTATGTTAACTGTCTTCACCATTGATATAACCATTGGTCAGCTTGGACCCACTCTGTTGGAACCCTGGTCCAACCAGTCAGCAAGCCAAATTTCATATATATTCATATTATTTTATGTATTTCATGCATGAAACTTTAGAAACTGAGAAATCTCTAACTTACACATAAACATCATTCAGATGTTATTGACTGTAATAAGAATTACTAGAGGTAATGAGATTACATTTAGAACACCCTGCGTTCTATTAGTGCATCAATGGCAGTCCACACAGTGAATATCTGCAAGGTAGCAAGGTTAAAACAGCTATATATAAATTCATTGTAAACCTATCTGTTCACCATCATACCATCTTGACTGTGTCCCTAAATTGGGATAAAAACTAATATAAATATGCTGCTGTCAAGCTGATATTGTTAACTGTTGAGATAATCAAAGCACTGATCTTGTTGGATATTCTACAGTAAATTTTGGCAGTCTATTTTGGATATTCTACAGTCTATTTTTATATTTTGTCACACCAGGTTTGTCCTATGATTACCATCACGACCCAAAATCCCATACCTGTTCTTGAGGTGTTGCACAGAACCCAGGCAACGGAACCTTCCATTGACCATGATGGCCATTCTGGTGCACAGAGCTTCACATTCCTCCATGCTGTGAAAATGGACACAAAAACACTTGCAAGAGCTTACTGACATAAAAGTTGACAATATAGATTAAATAAGTCTAGTAACTGACTAAATTAGTGTGCATTGGTACATCACAGGGGTTATGGACTCTATGACTATCTGACAGGCAGAACGCAGTTTGTCAGTCTTTGGGACTCTCTCCAACATGGTGGTCAGCAACAAAGGGGCACCACAGGGAGCAATACCATCTCCGTTCCTGTTCACCCTCTATACCTCCAACTACAAATATAGGTCTGGGCTGTGCAACTGTTGGGTGTATAGAGAAAGGCAACAGAGTAGAGTACGGGCGTTTAAATAAGGACTTTACTGGGTAAGGTTAACCAAGCTGGTGGCCGACATTGACTGTGCCAAAGAGCCCTTGTGGCTGATTTCTATTGATACAGATATGGAGATTGTTCGCTCCTACAAGTACCTGGGGGTGCACATCAAGAATAAACTGAACTGGTCACACAACATGGACACGCTGTATAAGGAAGTACAGAGCAGGCTCGTCGTTCTTAGTTGAAGTCGTTTAACGTGTACAGCAAAATTCAAAACATGTTCTATCAGACTATGGTTGCCAATTTCATCTATTATGCTGTTGTATGCTGGGGTGGTCATCTCTGTGTTCAAGACCAGCATTTACATTTATATGCATACCAGCAGACTGAACCAGCTTGGGAAGACAGTGGTTTCTGTCATGGGTCTGACCCCAACTCAGTGCAGCCAGCGGCAGAAGCCAAGATGAGGACGAAACTGGTGTCCATTATGGACAATAGCGCACACTCCCTCCACAAGGTGATGGCCATTAGTCACCAGATTGTTCAGTTACAGGTCACGAAGATGTATTTTTGAGGGCGCTTCTTACCAACAGTCAACTGTCTCCCTAATACCAGTCAAGGGCCTTTTAGTTCCTCAATGCAGGGGGTGCACTAAGAGTCATTGAACTGTTTTAATCATTCTCAAGTTAGTTCTAGGATAGCTGTAACATGTAAAAGTTCATTTTGTCCCTTTTTAATTTATTTTGTTACTCATTTATTGTTTTGTCAGTATAACTGCACTTTGGTTTTATATGTCATGTCTTATGTGTTATGCTGAGCTGCTGAGTGTAAATTTCCCTGCTGGGATCAATAGTATTATCCTGTCCTGTCCTGAAGGGGGCGCGGTGGTGCAGCGGGTTTGGCCTGGGCCTGCTCTGTGGTGGGTCTGGGGTTTGAGCCCTGCTTGGGTTGCCTGGCGTGACTGGTGTCCAGTCTGGGGTGTGTCCTCTCCCCCTCCAGCC
This sequence comes from Scleropages formosus, assembly GCF_900964775.1. Classification (NCBI taxonomy): domain Eukaryota; kingdom Metazoa; phylum Chordata; class Actinopteri; order Osteoglossiformes; family Osteoglossidae; genus Scleropages; species Scleropages formosus. The sequence continues at coordinate 6,100,448 of NC_041814.1, forward strand.
CTGCGCCCTCTGTTGCCAGGTTAGGCTCTGGTTCACCGTGACTCTGCTTGGGACAAGCAGTTGTAGACATTGTGTGTGTGTGTGAGATAAACAGTACCCTCTACCTGTGGGAGGTGAGAATAACAGATCGACCCTCTTTGATGACACTGAGAATGCAATTCCAGAGGAACCGCTTGGCCTTGGGGTCCATGCCTGTGGTAGGCTCATCCTGATGAAGCATTGACATATGTGGGTAAGAGAAGTAAGCACAACAGATGTGCTGGTTAAAATTCAATCGGTTCATAAAACCCATTTCTGTGCTGTTTTGCTCTCACTCACCAGGAATATGACAGGAGGTGCCCCAATCAGGGAGATGGCAGTAGACAGTTTACGTTTGTTGCCCCCACTGTAGCCACCTGCTTTACGCTCAGCGTACTGGGTGAGGCCAAGCTTTTTCACTCCCCACTGGGCAACCTAAACGAAGAGTAAAAAACACTGGTATCCCTATTCCAGTAAACTCTTGGTCACATCCAGGCTCATCTGCTCATCTAAAATGAGAATCTTCAAGGTTTTCACATTATTCCCAGTATGTAAGTGTAATCAAATTGAATTAATGAAAATTACTTAAACATTGTATAACAGTGTACAATCTTTAATATTTGTATGAGAGTGTGTGTACTACTTCTGTCACCTTCGCTACAGCTTCTTCCCGGACCCCACGAAGACGGGCATAGAACTCCAGGTGCTCCCTTCCAGTGAGCAGGTCACTGACGGCATCGAACTGTGGGCAGTAGCCCATGAGTTGGTGAACCCGCTCCATCTCATTCAGCACGCTGATAAAAACAAGGCCTTGTTTAGAACTCATCCACATCAAAATCTAAGTCATCTTCACATGTGTGCAAGACTGCTGCAACTATGCAGTATATATTGCAACAACTGAAAAGATAGAACTTGCATTACGCCTAAAGTACTGAACATTTTAGGAAACACATTAGCTAAAAATCAATCAAGTATGAATCAAATATGCCAAACCTGTATGAAGACAAGAGAAACTTACCTGTGTCCATTGAGAAAGGCCTCTCCATAGGTGACAGCGGTGTCTCCAGTGAGCATACGAAATGTGGACGTTTTCCCAGCACCGTTCACCCCCAGAAGGCCAAAACACTAGTCAAGGAAGGAATGCAAAACACACCTTGGGTCACACTTTCACACTGTCAGCATACCCTACTGAGGAGTATACTGTTCACTGCATTGAAAGGATTTCAGCAAGCAACTTCTAGGCTACATATCTATAGTGTGACCAGGCACAAGTGAACTGAGTTTAAGAATAAGAAATGTTGCTCACCTCCCCTCGTGGAATCCCCAGACAAAGACGATCCACTGCAGGCTTTCTTCCCACTTTGTACACCTGCATAGTGGAAGTGAAAGCACTGCAGTTAATAAGATACTGAAAAAAAACACTATATTAATGTTTCAGATTTGTCCTTTGTGGAAAAAGTTCTAAATACTGTCTCTGGACACTACCAGTGTTCCATTGGCTACCTACCTTACTTAATTCTTTCATAAGCAGTATATCTTCTTGTGCTTTTCCACTAGTGACTCTGCGTCTTTCCTTAGCTACATCCTGGTCCTCTGGGCCCAGAGGGGGCAAACCCAGGTCAGAAAAGGGCCTAAAAAATGGTTAATCTCAACATAGTGGCTTTTTTGAATTGCAAATCACAGTGGATTCTGACATAACATGCAATAATGGACAAATGACTTTGACAGTATAGCACAGTACTAGTCGGCAGTTGATGTACCTGCAGTTTATGAAAAACTTGTACTGCAGCAGTAAAGTAAACAGGAAGAAGATGACACCTTCCACTGCCATGGCAAACAAATTCTTTCCCACAAAATCCCAGGACAAGGGATCGAGAGTCTGTTTGGTGCCTGTGAATATTGAGAAAATCAGTTGCCACTGTATTTTCATCCTGAACATTGGAACCATTGTGCTGTTACAGCTACTAGTCCATGTTACGCATTTGCACCTGTGAGGAAGTTATTCAGTTGTGAGATGAAGGCAAGACAAGGATGTACAGACACATTTACATTTACATTTATTCATTTAGCAGATGCTTTTGTCCAAAGCGACGTACATCTCAGCAAAAGTACAATTTATGCATTACATTAAGAGAAGGAGACATAGCTGCAGACATAAAAGTCTCAAGCAAACCTAGTTCGTTACCTACCACTTGCTGCACCAAGGTTCATCGATCGAGTAGGTGCATAAAACAGGATAGAGAAATCCCGATACCCTCCCACCAATTACAGACACAGTAGTGTTTGTTAATATCGATCTGTGAACATCCTTTCCCTTAGCCACACGTATCCGCACATTGATTCATTTTCTAGTGTTACATACCCAGACGCTGGAAAGCATCAACCATGGCCTGGTTTTTCGCCATATCAATGAGCCCACGGCCCAGACAGAAGTGTGGGAAGATCAGAAAGACCTTCTTCAGGATCTTATTCACATCACTGAGATACTACAAAGGAGAAGGGCCAGTATTAATGGGGTAAAAATCAAGCACATAAAACCCTTATTCAAAAAATAATATCTTAAAAAATTTACTGATTCAAAGAAAAGGAAAAGGCAGTTATAACTGGAAACAGCTGACTGAAACCACTTTAAAATCTGTTCGTATCCTCTGGTACTTTGTGTAGCTGCCCCTTCGGAAGCATGTGCAGGTACTTCAGGTACATCTTCTTTTCAATGCTCAATTTTAAGCCATAAATGTTGGAACAAGTCTTGCTTTCTGACACGCATTTCAACTGCACAGTGCTCTCTTTATTCAGCTCAACCTTAGCACATTCTTAACTATCAAAACTGAGGTAATTATTTTGACTGTTAAACCTGCTACAAGGTGTTATAAATCTGAAACTTTTGAAGAGGGTTAATGAGCACCACACAAATGTGCTGCAGTTTCTCAAACTTTCTTTTATACCTTAAACTGTAAGCAAATGCGACTGAATGCATTCATACACATGACTGAAGGGAAGAAGTACAAATCACAGGTTAATTAAAATGTATTCCAGAACCTTCTGGATTATGGTCCAGTATTATAGGTAGGGCTAAAACTATGAAAAAAAATATTTTTTAATACCCATTGTAAATTATGCAACTTAAAATCCTCAAGACACTGTAGCTATGGAACCCTATATACCTACAAAGGACTGGTGTGGTGTGTGGGTTGTGTGTGACCAGCAGATTCAATCCCAGTACCTGATCTGTGAAAAGTTCCAGGACAAATGTGGCTATGCTGCCATTGATGCCAATGAAAAGGTTGACAGATGTGAGGACCACATAGGCTGTACTTGGGACATTAAATATGAAGGATGCTGGGTACATAAGAGGCGTAATTGACCACCTGAAGCAGAGAGAGGAAGAACTGAATGAAATATCAGAGCACCAGTCAATGCCTTGTTGCTGTACATTTGAGAAGGTGCTTAACATTTTTTAACTGGTCCAACTAAATTTCCACTTTACGGTAAATATCAAGCGCCACAATACTTAGTTCTTACCCATAGAGCATGAGTAGCAAAACCAAAGCAGGTAGATTAGTGTCAGAAACATATGACTGTTGCTGGAAGCCAATGAAGATTAGGACTACCATCGTAGCTGGTACAGCATAGTTCAGCTATAACCAGGACAAAATCAGAGCAGATTTAGGAACATAGGAAATGCATACAGTGAACTTTATACTCATTTCAAATCAGATTAGAATTATTCTGATTTCTATGCAATTGTAATCTGAAATACAGATATTACAGAGCACTGTTTTCTGTTGTGACTGAGCAAGTAAACATAAGTCATATTCTAACTGACCATGTCCCATGTGAAATTGGCGAGCCAGTAGAGGACGGGTTTCACTCCACTGACAAACTGCAAGTGCTTGGCCTTGCTGACGCGCTCCTCAATGAGGAAAAGCACAAAGCTGGCTGGCACGAAGGACATGGCGAACATCACACAGATTGAAACCAGCACATCCACTGATGTGGTCATCCTAGCCAGAGACAGAGAGTGAGAGAGATACATCTCTGAGGAGACCAGAATCCATCAGTGTTCCCTGACTGGAAAAGCTAGAGTCAAAACATTGATAGAGCCAACACATTCCAATGTCCTCACATTGCCACCTCAGTGAGCTGTTCTTTGGTGAGATTGAGGGGGTGGTTGTAGGCTGTAATTCCATGTCTCCTCCGCTCAATTCCAGGTGGTAGGCTGGCACGGAGGAGCCCATTGTTCATGACATTGACAAAGGATGCCATGGCATGCCAACCTTTGTTGTTGAACCACACCTAGCATGGAGGTAACCACAGTCTGAGAATTAGCTCCAGGTACCACACAATGAGCAGGATGATTTAATAATAGAAACTGTGGCCCCACTCTCTCACCTTCACATTTCTTCGACTGCTCAGCCCACCAAGAAATTCTGGTAGTCTGTCCAGGAGCCTGTTCAGTGAACTGTTCTGTAACCATAAGAAAGCAGGGTCAACTGGGTGGTCAAGCATAACTAACACACAGATGAAAATATCCAGGTAAGAGACAGGTGAGAAGAGATTGTTTCATAGACTGATGAAATACATTTTCAAATTGTTGAAGAAGCTCCAAAATATGCTATCCAGTTCAAACCTGATGTATTCTGTAGCGACTTCTTATGGCAAGAATAGACTCCTCCACGCGATCAACTTGGGGTGCTGCCTGGGAACTGCTGCCACCCAGAGAAAATCCACCATATCTACAAAGCAAACCCAGTAAGTTATTACATTAGTCATTATGGAGACTGACATTTGTATACATATGTACCATCTGATCTACTCCACTTGATTAAAATTACATTTACAAAACATTTACCTGAACTCGTTGACCCATTTCTTGGTCTTCAAACTGGATTGAGACAACATAAATAGCTAATGAAAACTGTAACCTTTATAGCTTTCTTAATATTGCTCATCAAATTGTCCTTAGAATTGTCTTGACAAGCTCATACCTTTTTCGCAGGATCTGCGGATATGTCTTAACCAGATAGTCAGAGATGTTTCGCCCAGTCATGTTCTGCAGGATGTCTCCAGTGGGCCTCTTGATCTGTTAAACACAAATAAATATTCATTTCACACTGGGTAATAAAGTCAAATCCAGCTTTATTAACAGTAATTTAAAGATTGGATTCTGAAGAGTTCTTCCATCCCACACAAAATATTATTAGCCTGTATTTTAAACCATGTGTTAGCATTTGCAATCAAAAGTAAGGAGACTCCTGATCAGTCTGAAGTCTGTGTAGAATTTGCATGTCCTCCTCGTGTTCATCTGGGTTTCCTTCAAATGGTCCAGATTTATCCCACAGTCCAGTGATGTGTTTCAGGTGAATTAGTGACTCCTAATTGTCTGTAGAATGTGAGTGTGTGCATGATTGATTTGTGTGTGTGTGTGTGAGGCTACCCTGTGACTGACTGGCATTCTGTCTGGGGTGTACCCTACCTAGCCTAGAGCTTAACGTTTCTGGGATAGGATCTGGACCACCACAATCCTGCAACAGGACAAAAAGTCATCAATAGTGAGTGAGTAAGTGTCTGAATTAGCATTATGAATGTTGAGTGTTCTCTGGAGCAAAGAAGGGTAGAAGCGTGTGAGGGGAAGGACTGTAGTGGTCAAATAATGCTGTCACCTGTGGTGGGGGGATGCCACCTGCCCCCTCTGGGCAGTCTGCCAGCATTCTGCGGACCTTGTCAGTGCTGCACTGACACTCAGGGGAGGGCTTGGCTGCACTCCAGTTCCCAGTGCTGAAGAGCTTCCATGTAGAGTAGGGAATCTGAGGCCTTCTGAACACAGCACCTTCTTCTTCTGTACACCGGCTCTCCCTGAATCCGACACAGTGCGTTAGCAACACTGAAGGCAGGGAAGATTTCCCCATGCTTGAGCGGGAAACACATACAGTTTACAATAATGCATTCAGATCAGATCCTCCTCATGGCACTAAAACATGGTGGACAGTCTGCTACACTTCCATGATAACCAACTAGAAAATTCTGAGACAAGTACACTTTAAAAACAGAATTTTAAAAATCTGCCTGCATGTCTACAAGACCATACTGTAGAGGAGAAACAATGCCTTACCCATTCCTTTCCATACACTCGGTCCCAAAACCAGGGTTATCTAGTAGGGCATCCAGCAGATTATGGATTTCTGGGTCCCCAGGGGCATCATTGCTGAAAAAACCAAGTAGAATAAAATAAAACTCAAGGTATTGGGAGTAAAGAGGAGAAAGTGTCAGAATGTAAGCAACTGAGGAGAATTCCCTACCTGAAAAATGTGTACTGCTCTCCATACATCCAGGGCTGCAGCTCCAGAGACGGGTACTTTCCAAAAGGTGGGACAATAAGGCTGAACAGCAGGGCAATCAGCACAAACACAGCAGGCAAGACAATCTGAAAGAAGACAAAGCGGTGACTTCAAGGATCTTCAACATTTTGTACTCTCTGACCAGCAATTTTTATGCACAAAGACGGAAACTGTGCAATGAAGCATTATTAAAGGTTACCTGTGCAAAGATGCCCCTTCGACTGCGTCTAGCGTATAGCCACCTCTTAATGAAAAGGGCCCGTAGCTGCTGTACGGTCAGACCCCATCCGATACGGGGCACACCACCCCTCCCATCACCACTCAAAGGGTCCGTTTCCAGAGGTTCTGTGTGAGTGAAAACAATAACTGATGTGTCAATACCCTGGATGTTATGTTTTAAATATATGACATTAGCTGCTGCAGTTTGCTTTAATACTTTAGGAATATGCAGGGGTATGCCAAGTAGAATTGCTTTGCTGCCATTGTGTTGCAAGTGCTTTTATCAAAAGAGACATACATATTTGACCCATTTATACAGCTGGGTACTTCACTGCATCAGTTCAGAATATGGATGATGCTTAAGGATACTACAGCAGTAGCAGGCAATGGGTTTTGACCTAGCAAAATTAAGGTACAGGACCAAGTTCTTCTTTGCAAATAAAATATTTTCTAAAAACAGGAAGTTTAATGGGAAGAGCATGTGAATTTATTGCACAACTTGTGGGACACCTTTCCAAATTTCAAGTGAAATCTACCTTGTTTGCGCAATGGCTTCCTTCCTAGCAGCAGTGTGGACAGACAAAAAGACAGTCAAGAAGCAACACAGATGATGCATTGGACAGTGTTCACATATTGAGCTAAAGACAACAGACATGTCTGGACAACAAATAAAATGAAAGGACACTCCCTGCAGGAGGAGGGAAGCTATGAAGCTACCTGTCTCCGGTTCATCGAAGCGGTCGTTCCGCTGGCCGTGGGGACCAGATGGCTTTGAGCACATCTCCTCAGGGTCAGCATCCACCCCCGTTTCTTCAGCAACTTTCAGAAAGATCTGGAAATGTATGCAGAGCTCAGAAAACAAAGACTGGCACTCACGTGTGTTTTATCCACCCGTTTCAAAACAAACCCTTTAATTCTGCACAAATGCAAGCTAAGTGCAAGTTAACTCTCAATAATTCAAAAATGTTCCTCTCGAGCTATTCCAGTTGTATATAACCATATTCAGGCTGTATACTTAAGGTTATGCTGTGTACTTAATACTGTAAGACCTTTGATCCTTAAAAAAGTTTGATGTACTGCAGACAAGAGTGCTAAACACTTTAATGTCCCATGTTTGTACTTGTTTTAGTATTTCAACCTCACCTCCTCCAGAGTGGTGTCGGAAAGGCCATAACTGGCAATGCCGAGCTCAGCCAACCTCCGGTCCAGCTCTGCTAGAAAGGAAGCCAGGGTGCCGTCCTCCGCAGCCGCATGGGGAAAATTGATCACCACCTCTCTGCCCACATCTTCCACCAGCCGGACCTGAGATATATGGCGCTGTGCCAGTGCCAGCAGAGCTGCCGTGCCTGGTGGATAGCGAGGACCAAGTACGTGAGGAGAGTTAGATTAACCTATGGTTGAATTTAATGCATAAATCATCAATCCCAGGGCGCAGAGTAAGTAAGCTCACCTAAGCCACTCTCGTCACCCAGACCTGTGTCATCGCTCTTGGAGGAGTCGCTATCCTGAGACACACAGAAGAAGAGTGAATCACATGGGGAATGGGGTACTGCAGGCATATCAGAATAACAGCAGAATAAAGCTAATCGCACATGTTACTGTGTTTGATGCCATCTCAGATCCACCTAGATATGATAGTGTTATTTGTGACTAGTTTTGTTTGTATTGTTTATGTCGTTACGAAAAAATTTTACAATAAATGTAACATTCAATTGTATTCCCAGTGGTTAAGAGAAACATCAAGAAAACTTTTTACCTTCTTGATGGCAGAGGACATGGGCTTTCCAGTGGTTACGCTGCAATCTGGTGCACGATTGTCATCATCCTTCACAGCTGTGAGGTAGTAGCCAGTCCCCAGATGAGCCTTCAGGAAGAGTGGGGAGCCACAGCAGCACAGCTGTCCCTGAGAGATGATGGCGATCCTGTCACCCAGGAGGTCGGCTTCATCCATGTAATGAGTGGACAGGATAATGGTGCGGTCTGCAATCAAAGGAGGACAGTGCACAAGAACCAGAGATGCTGACATCAGGAAAGACAGCAGGATATCCTGACAACAGACAGTAAACGGTTTAACAGAAAAAGGCTGTTATATACAAGTGCATGGCAGAATTATATACACAGGATAAAAGATTAAGTACAATGAAAAAACAAAATGAGTATTTCCTATCATTAACATTAATACACACACACACACACACACACACACACACACACACACACACAATTAATACATAAAATTATAAATGGAAGGGAGTGGCTTGATTGGGATGCAGCAGCACAGTGGTTAAAGCTGCTGCCCCCCCCCAGCTACCGAGCCATTTGGTAGGTATGGGGTTTGAATCCTGCTCAGGGGGTGTGGAGTTGGCATGATTCTTTGTGTTTGTGCCCCCCAGAAGTGTGTGGCAGAAGGCACCAGAAAAGCACTTGTGTTCCTCTCGTGTCATGAAAAACCACACAAGTGGTTGCTATGTGAAGTCAATGTCCTTGGACATTTTTCTGATGAAATATTAATTTAACACATAGCTTGCACACACAATCAAATAGCCTTTACTGTCTTCAAAGTGATGCATTTTACATTTGCAGATCCGCAACAAGTTTTATGAAACATCCCCAGCCATGGTTACACACATACAAACTCCTAACACAGGTGGGTTGTACAAAGAAGGCAACAGAAGTTCGTACAACACACCATTCCAGATGGAAATATTAAATGGTGTTTTTGATGGACCATGCAAACCTGTAAAGTAAAAAGTACTCCACATAGTGTGCTGACCTTTTCGGTACTTCAGCAACAGGTCCCAGATGCCCCTGCGGGAATAGGGGTCCACACCTGCAGTGGGCTCATCCAGAACCACCACCTTGGACCCTCCCACAAAGGCAATAGCCACAGACAACTTCCTTTGCATGCCACCTGAGGGTGAATGTAAAATCAGTTTGAGGTTGTAAGCACAAATGCTGTCACTTTCATTATTGCACTTTGCCTTCTTCTCTATTCATGGTTTCAGTGATGGTTTCTGTTGTGTACTGGATAAGTATGTTATACAAGCAGCTTTTTGGAAGGAAATACTCAAAAAGTACCAGAGAGGTTCTTGATCTGTTCATGGCGTTTGTGTAGCAGTCCTACATCCTCCAGCAGCTTGTCCATCTCGTCTCTTATTTCAGGACCTGATAATCCTTTCAGACACCCGTAGAACCACACATGCTCTTCCACAGTCAGTCTGAAAACCAAAACAGTACTATATTAATTTCCACATCTTGCCAAGTTTAGAAGAATGCTCATTTCTCAATTTGCTCAATGATACATTTCACATTTCTGAGTAATTTATAGATATGGAAGATTATACTGCTCATTATTTTTTCAATACCAAGTAGCTACTAAAACAGAACTGCTATGTACCCCTTATTCTTACATGTCAAAGAGGACATTATGTTGAGGACACACGCCAAGGATCTTGCGGATATCATCCATGTCAGTGCGGATGTCCATACCCTTGATGTATACAGTACCAGCAGTGGGAGGAAACAGGCCTGTTAGGATGGACCTGATGGTGACAGTAATGAACAAGGCATTTCATAAAAGGGACAGATACATACATAAGCACCATTATGTAACTGTAAGAAGCACTATCAAAACATTTGGTTTTGGTCACAAACACACAGCCCTTACATAGTGGTGGTCTTGCCAGCACCATTGTGGCCCAGAAATGAAGTGATCTGACCTTCGTAGAATTTGAGATTGAGGTGGTTGACAGCCAGCTTAGCACCCTGCTTATAAATTTTGACAAGGTTGCGAACAGCCACTCCAAGAGGCAGATTAGATGGTTCCTCCTCCTGACAAACTGCAAGAGGGTGAGAACAGTGGTTGAAACCTCCAGGACAAAATATAGTGTTGGCATTGCCAGCCACACCACCGCCATTTACACTTACATGTATTCATTTACCCAAACCATTATCAAAGCAACATACATCTCAGAGAAAATACAATTTGTGCATTACATTAGGAGAAAGAGACATATTTGCAGACGTGTGATTCTTAAGTAAACCCAGTTTGTTACTTTCCACCATATGCACCAATGTTCATCACTCGAGAAGATGCATAAAACAGATGAAGATGTGTTTTAGTCCATGTGTTCTTCAAAGAATTAACCATGAAATGTAATTAATCTCTGGGGACAACCAAATGAGGTCTATTATATTTGCTTTTTAGTGGAATTACTGGACCTTATGGTTAATAGGAAAATATACCACATGAGGTTACGAAATCTGTAGCCGGTTACTGTTCAAACCAAACACTCTGAAATGGGTAGTCTATTTCTGAAAGAGTGTGATCATAAGTCCATTCAAGAAGAACATGGGGAAGAACAACTCAGGCCATGTTATACTCCTCCAGGTCTGTAGTATATGTTCCTTATTCCGGTAAACGTATACACATATAAACTGTAGCTTACAGCAGTATGAAGCTCCTGTTGACTATTTTGAGGACCACAAATATTTTATTACATTTTTTTTACTTCACAGACCACAAACAAATGACAAAAGACAAAATCCATAGATTATTGTTTTGAAGATTTCCATTGCCTTTCTTATTTGACTTAAAATCTAAGGATGGATGGGTTGTATCTAAACTATTCAATGTTGAGTTTATGGTTTCATCTAAAATCGTATAATATACTGATCAGCAAAAACAGTAAAACCACCTGGCTAATATTGTGTAGGGAGGGGCGTGGTGGCGCAGTGACACAGTGGGTAGGACTGGGTCCTGCTCTCCAGTGGGTCTGGGGTTCGAGTCCTGCTTGGGGTGCCTTGTGACGGACTGGTGTCCCGTCCTGGGTGTGTCCCCTCCCCCTCCGGCCTTATGCCCTGTGTTGCCGGGTGGGCTCTGGTTCCCTGCGACCCCGTATGGGACAAGCAGTTCAGAAAGTGTGTGTGTGTGTGTGTGTGTGTGTGTGTGTAATATTGTGTAGGTTCCCTTTGAGCTGCCAAAACAGCTCTGACCCGATGAGGTATGGACTCCACAAGACCTGTGAAGGTGTCCTGTAGTATCTGGCACCAAGATGTTATCAGCAGATCCTTTAAGTCCTGTAAGTTGCGAGGTGGGGCCTCCATGGATCAGACTTGTTTTCCCAGCGCATCCTACAGATGCTGTATCGAATTGATATCTGGAGAATTTGAAGGCCAAATCAACACCTTGAACTTTTTAACAATTTTTCCAGTGTGGCAGGGTACATTATCTCTCTGAAAGAGGCCACTGTCATCAGGGAATACCGTTGCCATGAAGGGGTGTACGTGGTCTGCAACAATCTTTAGGTAGGTAGTACATGTCAAAGTAACATCCACATGAATGCCAGGACCCAGATTTTCCCAGCAGAACACTGGCCAGAGCATCACACTGCCTCTGCTGGCTTGCCTTCTTCCCATGGTACATCCTGCTGCCATCTCTTCCCCAGGTAAAGGACGCATATGCACCCGGCCATCCACATGATCTAAAGGAAAATGTGATTCAAGACACTGGGCCACTTTCTTCCATTGCTCCTTGGTCCAGTTCTGATGCTCACGTGCCCATTGTAGGCGCTTTAGGACACTCTCTACAGCTACACAGCTCCATACGCACCAAGCTGTGATGCACTGTGTGTTCTGACAACTTTCTATCATGGCCAGCATTAAGGTTTTCAGCAATTTGTGCTACAGTAGCTCTTCTGTGGGATCGGACCAGACAGGTAGCCTTCGTTCCCCATGCGCATCAATGCGTCTTGGGCGCCCATGATCCTGTTGCTGGTTTACCGGTTGTCCTTCCTGGGACCACTTTTGGTAGGTACTAACCACTGCATACCGGGAACACCTCACAAGCCCTGCTGTTTTGGAGATGCTCTGACCCAGTCGTCTAGCCACCACAATTTGGCCCTTGTCAAAGTCGCTCAGATCCTTATGCTTGCCCATTTTTCCTGCTTCCAACACATCAAATTCAAAAAATGATTGTTCACTTTCTGCCTAATATATCCCACCCCTTGACAAGTGTCATTGCCACTTCCAATGTTAAGCTGCATACAATGATTTCCCCAATTATACAGCAGGGTATTTTTAGTGTAGCAATGCAGGGTATGTACTTTGATAAAGGGTACTACAGCAGGATTAAAACCTGGGTCTTTGGAGTGCAAGGCAGCAGCTCTAATCACTACACTACCTGCTGTTCCCCATCTATACAGCAGGATTTTATTGCAGCAGCTTAGGATAAGTTGCTCAAGGGTAGTTGAATCTGCAATCATCAGGTCAGAAACTCATGTCCATAAGAACCAATCTAGCTACGTGTGTCAGTCACATACTCCTTCAAGGCCCTTTAACGCTGGTGTGCCTAAACTTATACCAGTTATTTTTATTATTATTTTTTACCTATTATCTATGTCAAAAGGTGATTCTCACTTTCTGAATCGTCCCTTGAGGCAGGAGGGATGGGCATTCCTACTTCTAGGGGTACTCCTCCCCAGTAATTCAGCTGAAAGATGAAGTACCACGGCCTAGGAATCCCATACTCCCCTGAGAAAAAAAAAAATGTTTAATAAACTGAATTTTCTTTTAATATACTGCTTTTAAAATTAGCATAAATTCACAGGGTGCTTACCTGGAAAAACTGCTTCAATATACCATGTGGCGATCCCATAGATTATTGCATCAACAAACAAGATCACAATTACGGTACCAAAGTTATATGAATCTCCCTCCATGGGACTAGAAGCCCAGTTGAACCACTGGATGCCCACGCCTTGCTCCTCATACAGGGAGAAATACTCACAGCCAAAGCCAAAGGCCACTGGAGAAAGCAGGCTCTGTAGGGAAATGCAAGGAGTTTGTTTCCGAAGTAAAATGGACATAACACAACATAGTATTTGGAAAAAACGGGGAAGCATGTCTTGACAATAAAGACTGTAATCCTCTCAAGACAGCACTGGGACCTATTTCCAGGTAATAAAGACAACGAAAAACTGAGTGACTCAGGCAGCAGCAATCCTTTTCCAAACCAACCACTGAAGTTAACAAGAGCAGTGCTTCTTGGGGACTTATCTGTCTCATCTGACTACTGTATTATCATCTCACACATTCTGTGCAAAGAAAAGCATAGTTGTTGGGTTTTCAGGATTGCGCTGGACAAGCACTCATCCACTGCCTTTTGAAATTATTAAAGTCAAAGTAGCAAAGAGGAATGAGTAATAAAAACATTTCTCAAAAAATACTTACAGCTAAGATTCTGAGTTCAAAGGTGAGACGATCCCTCCAGGCAACACAGAGCACATAGGGCAAGTAGAAAGAGAAATAGATGAGACCACCACAGGCTGCTGCCAGGTTGGCACGGGAGAAGAAGGTGCTGATCAGGAAGCACAGCATAATGGTGGCTGTGGCAAAGGCAGCGAGGAAGAAAAAAACCACAGCTGGGTTGCTGTAGGGCAGAATGTCTCCCCACTGTGGGGGAAAAAAATCCAAGACATAAGAGAATTGTTCTCCCCATTTGCACACAATATATAACTTTTTACCACTATCATTTTATCATTGTGTTGATGTCACTTAAACCAAGTTGTCATTCACAATACATTGTCAATGCAGTACTTTTATAAATGTGTTCATTTTGCACCATGTTCTCAGTTTCTCAAATACAGTGGGTCCCCGACTTAACAACTTTAGAGTAACAAACTTTTTACAGTCGCAAACTATTTTGATATTTAGCATTTTTCCATTAATAGACCTAGCATAAAATTCAAATTCACCTCTTCCGGACCCACTTCGAACATGATCTACTAAGTTGATGTAATGTATAAAAGTCCATGCACTTTAACTGAGATCATGCCTGTTAAACAATGGATAACCCTTCATGCAACTACTCCTGTAATGTAACATAATTGTTTTTATATATATATATATATATATATATATATATATATATATATATATATATATATATATATATATATATATATATATATATATGTGTGTGTGTGTCACGTCCATGCCCACAACACAACCGACAGCACCCGATGATGCTCCTTGCACCTGATTGATCACTCACCCTTTAAAAGACCCTCAGTTCCTATACCTTTGCGGAATCTCGTCAGGGACAACTGCCCTTCTCCGTGACACTTCGCTCACACACTTCGCTAACTCTCAGTTCACGTTCTCCGATTTTCGACTCCTCGCTTCGTTTCCTGACCACGTCCACGGATCCTTGTTCCTGTCCTGTTCGCCGCTCAACCGACCCTTCGCTAAGTCCCCTGACCTCGCTCATGGATCTTCGCTCTGACCCTGACCGCTGATCGACCAACCCTTCGCCTGTCCCCGACACCAAGAACTTGCCTCTTCCCTCTACTCCGGACGAATGACGCTGCACTTGGGTCCAGCCATCCCAGCTCCTTATGTTTCTCGTGACAATACACACACACACACACACACACACACACACACACACACATCTTCAGAACCGCTCGTCCCATATGGGGTCACGGGGAACCGGAGCCTACCCGGTAACACAGGGCGTAAGGCCGGAGGGGGAGGGGACACACCCAGGACGGGACGCCAGTCCATCACAAGGCACCCCAAGCGGGACTCGAACCCCAGACCCACCGGAGAGCAGGACCGTGGTCCAACCCACTGCGCCACTGCACCCCCCCTCGTGACAATATTATATACATATTTATTTAAATGATTGTACATCAGTGCTATACATCGATTCATATGGTGGAAAGAAAATTAACTGCACTTAAGAATCACGCATTTGTATCTAAGTCTCTCTTTCTGCTAATGTAATGCACACATTGTATTTTCTATGAGATGTAAATCACTTGAGAAAAGCATCTGCTAAATGGATAAATGTAAATGTACAGTGAGCCAAACATTCACCTGATGCTGTGATGCATAGCGAACACAATAAGTGTCACCTTAAATTATCCAACACCCTGCACTAATTCTAACCAGGGTTCTTTATTGTGCTCATGAAAAACCCCTGCCCGAGGGCTCAGAGCATGCAGGAACATGCATCGTGGCTCACTGGAGAGAGGCTGTTTGCCTACCAGGTCTCCATGGGCTGCTCAATGAGAGAGATACATTTACATTTATTTAGCTGATGCTTTTCTCCAAAACGAATTACAACGTTAAGGTTACAATTATTACAGTTACAAGCTTAGGTATAGAGCTGTGGCCTCCCAGCCCTTGGTGTAGTAATCTTACTAACATTTACATTACATTTACTCATTTAACAGAAGCTTTTCTTCAAAGGAAAGAAAAAAAACTTAAGAGTGCATTTCACTGACAGAGAAATACAAGGACAGACAAACTATTCTTGCAATCACTTAGTCCAATAGCAGATTTTGCCAGCGCACATTACATGAGCAGTTGCACACTGAACTGATGACAAGCCCCTGGCCTCCTCCACGTCACATTTGACAAAGAAACTTGTAGCAACAAACCAACTCTCAGTACCAAAGAAGTTCTTAAGCAGAGGACCAACTGTACTGTTCCAGAATTGTAGAGCTGAGCAATACACCATCATACAGATGTGAGGAATCGTTGAGAACTTTTACCACAATGGCACAAAATGTTTCCACTTTTTCTGGAAAAATTAACGTACAGTGCTCTGCGCTAATTGGTATTGTCATCATGCCGAACACTGCAGCACCACTATTCACATCTTTTAGCCACAACTTGCCTTCAGTAGAGAAATGAGGAGAGCTGCGCTGATAAGAAAAGGGACAAAGCTGCTGATGAACCAGCTGGTCCACAGAGTGCCTGTGCCAAGGCCCATGATACGCATGGTCTCCTTTAGTCGCGCCTCCTTCTCGTACACCACACCCTTGATGATCATGGCCACGGAGTAGATCCACGCGAGTGTCATGAAGAGAGGCAGGGAGCGGTTCAGGACACGAAGGAAGCTGGAGGGAAGAAGGAAAGAAAAGTGGCAGGCTCAGACGTAAGAAGAAATCAGGATGGAGGAAAGGGAGTGAGAATAAGTGATGGAAAGAAAATTATGGCATCAGAAGAAACAATACTGTGATAGAAATGCTAATGCATAAATTGTACTTTTGCTGAGATGTACATCGCTTTGGATAAAAGCGTCTGCTAAATGAATAAATTTAAATGTAAATATGCTTCTGTGTGCATTTTGATGTAGTAAGTTCATTTCTTTTGCCTTATTTTACATCAAGCAAGGGGCACAGTGGTGCAGCGGGTTTCACCAGTGCCTGCTCTCTGGTGGGTCTGGGGTTTGAGTCCCGCTTGGGGTGCCTTGCGACGGACTGGCGTCCCATCCTGGGTGTGTCCCCTCCCCCTCCAGCCTTGCACCCTGTGCTGCGAGGTTAGGCTCTGGCTCACCATGATCCCACTTGGGACAAGCGGTTTCAGTCAGTGTGTGTGTGTGTGTGTGTGTGTGTGTACGTACAACAAGCAAGCTCTTCTGGGAAACACTCACACATCATCCACATAGCATGGGTAGGGCATCTGCTGCAGGTAGATGCCAATATCTTGCTTCTTGCCGCTAAGAACATGTGACACACTCCGCTCCACCAGGTCCTGCACGTACACAAAGCCCCCCCATATGTAGCGCAAGTCATTGAAGGGATCTGCTGCTGGACCGGGATCCCAGAATCTGAGGAGACAAATTCAGAAAAAAAAAAAAAATAAAAATAATAATAATAATAATAATTACCATGACACAAGTTACTGGCCTTTGCTTGCTTTCACAGCTGAGATGGAAGCCAAAATGCTTAAATAAGACATAAAACTTACAGTAAGACTAATGCAAAAATTAATATATTATGGCATATTTCACAGCAATACCACCAAGACAATAAAATCCAAAATGCATTTCCACGTTTCTTCCCCCAGGCTGCTTACCTGTCCTTGATCTTATTGGTGCGAGCAACATCATCAATGTCCATGCGGATTTTGTAGGAAACATGTGAAGGCAAAGTGGGTGATGAGGGGTCTGGCAGGAGGAATACAACACCAGCCCAGAACTGCCGGCTCTCCAGCAACTCCAATGCCCTTTCTATCATCTTGCCCTCAGAAGCAGTACCTTCCAGCTTGTTCACCGAGAAGCACTAAGTACAGTCAAAGGCAAAGCAAATGCTCGGCGTGAGATGCAAAGCTTGGGACACTCAGGAAGACACAATGCTTCGGACACTGCTAAATACAAAGTAGAGCAACAATAACTTCAGGTAGAGAGACAAACAAACAGCTGAAGAATCTCAGGCCATGTGGTCTAATTATAAGATACGTGTCATCACCAAAAGGCACCTGGGTAAACTGCGAAATGGTAGAAACGGTGGTGTTTATGCTCTGGTACACATCCTGCCATGTGATGGGTGCCCCCGGTCTCTTTGGAGCATTCGGCTGGGGTGTGGACAAGAATCGGGCAATTCTCGATGCTGTCCAGGACGTGTTCTCCAACTGTAGATTTACCAGCATAGCAACCTCAGGCCGTCTCAAGAGATCCTGTAAACCAGACGGAGAATAAAAACATGCAGTACTCACACAACTTAGCGAGAGACTACTTTGAGTAAGAATGGTCAGAGAATAGATGGAAAACTGTCCACCAACCACTGATGAAGGAGATGAGGAGAAACACTGTTATGGCAACAAGTTAGTCTTACTACAGATCCTACCTGCAGGAGCTGAATCTCTGTACTGCTTTCCATGAAGGCCTTGATTTGGGGTCCCACCTCTTCCCAAGCCTCCTGAATGTCCTCCAGAACCCTGAAGTCCTGAAAGGTCTTGTTCACCTATGGGACACATGAAAGCCAGTTGTATTTGGATAGTTACACACACTGTAAACAGAAAACAGGAATACAGTGAAGCACACATTCAAAGCAAGAATGAGAAACATTAACAAAGATGGCAATGCATCGATGCTGTGAAATACAGAAAATTTCCTAGAAAATGTTTAACAGCATAAAAATCAGTAAAAAACCCAAGAACAACAAAAAATAAGAGGAAGAAGGTAAAGGAAATGAAAGAGTGAATGCTATGATGTACCTCTCCCATGATGCTGCGAGTGACAGGAGTATCTGGGGTATAAAGCAGCTTTCCAGTGAACAGTGGTTTAATCCCTTGCCACACAATGCGGGACAATGGGTTAGACTCCAGGCTCTGAATGAGACTTTTACAGTATGGAGCTGCAAGAAATTACACACCCATTGGGACAACACAACACAAAAATGTGACTGGAGGAAAGAACGTGTGTCCGTTTGTGTCACACTATAGTTTTATAACTGGCTTTACAGACAAGATACAGTGCAATATTGCAGTACATAAATACACCGTGCATTTTGTTACTGTAATAGTTCACAGAGGTCTCTGCATGGGAGAACACATGGACCGTAACATACTTAATGAGGGTCAAGTCCTGCTTACTAGTGGTGTTGTCATCCTGTTTGTCTGTGTCTTCCTCGCTGCTCCTGCCCAAGAAGGACTTGATGTCATTGTCCTCGTACCAGTTGAGTGAAGGGATCTGCTCACCACCTCCCTCTGGGTACCCGCACATGATGCGAGACAGGGCCCTGAAGCTTTCGCGGGGTGAACTTGACCGGTTGTCAGGGGAAAGTGACTGAAGCTCTGTGCTTAGCTCCACAAAGCTGGACAAGGAGGAGAGCTGTGGGATGAGACAAATACAGCTGGGCTCTCACTTATGTTTGAAATGTCCAGCTCCTTTACTTCTAACATTAATGAGAACAGCGGGAAAGCTCAGTCTGCACGACATACAGGCGGTCCCAGACTTACGATGGGGTTATGTTCCGCGAAACCCATCGTAAGTCGAAAATACATTTAATACACCTGACCTACCGAACACCATAGCCTAGCATACATGCGATGGCCATTACGGGCTTTCTGCCTTCACGCTGGGCAGTAATCTTGAGTTTCTCCTCAAGAGTAATTGCCCTCCTCTTCTTCTTCCCACAAGTAGCAGGAGACACAGATGGACGTTTCTGTGACATTATGGATGCACAAAACACAACGGACATACGGGGGGTATCTGCATAGCAACCGCGTGGCAGACTAAGAGATGTGGATCGCTGCCGCTGCCCAGCATTGTGAGAAAGTATCACACCGCATATTGCTTGCCCGGAAGGAAAAGGAAAAAAACATCAAACTTCAAAATTTGAAGTACAGTTTGTACTGAATGTCTATAGCCAGCTCACCATCGTAAAGTCGAAAAATCGTAAGTCGGACCATCCTAAGTCAAGGAGCACCTGTACTGAAAACGAAGGCATGACTTTGAGATGCTCGTGTGTAACAAACAAGGAACACTGTTAATTTCCATTCGTATGCCGATGACACACAGCTTTATGTATCGTTCAAGCCTGATGATCCATCACATGTGGTGTCGTTAACTAATTGTTTTACCAGTATAAAATTATGGATGAGTAATAATTTTTTATCTCTAAATGCCAGTAAAACAGAGGTACTTGTGGTCGGTGGTGATGCTAAAACTCTCGACACAATCACGTCAATCTTTACAACAAATGGTATTACCTTCAAGCGTACCGATTATGTCAAGGATTTGAGTGTCCTGCTGGATGGAAAGCTGTCATTTGTATCGCATGTAAATGCTTTGACTAAGTCGTGCTTCCTTCAATTAAGAAGCATAGCTAAAATGCGGCGATTCCTTTGTAGACAGGATTCTGAGAAACTGGTTCATGCTTTTGTTTCCAGCAGGCTGGATTACTGTAATGCTTTATTGTCGGGTTGTCCGTACCAGACTGTATCCAGGCTACAGTTGGTACAAAATGCTGCTGCGAGAATTGTTACTAGAACTAGGAAGTACAACCATATAACAACCAGTACTTAAATCCTTGCATTGGCTCCCGGTCTCTTATAGAGTTGATTATAAAATCCTACTTTTGACCTATAAGGCAATACATGGCATTGCTCCAGCTTACCTTTGTGAGATCATTAATTTTTATATCCCAGGACGATATCTCCGTTCATTAGATGCAGGTTACCTTAAAGTACCTGTGATCAATAAGACCTCAGTAGGAGGTCACGCCTTTAGTTATAGGGCACCTAAACTGTGGAATAGTCTACCAGTTACTGTCAGAAATGCCCCATCTGTTTCTGTTTTCAAATCCCGACTTAAGACTTATATGTTCACTCAGGCATTCCACCTCGTAACGTAATTCGACCTGCCTTGGTTATTTATTTTATCACCTTTACAAAAATGCATTTTAAATTTACTTAAGTAACAAATTACTAACTCTGTCCTATCTTCTCATTGAGCACTACCTCGCTACATAAGACCTGAGGAGGCCGGCCAGTGGTGACAGACGAATCCCGTGCTGACAGAGGATGATGTCCATCTGCCGTGACGATCGAGACGTCCCATGCCGAGTGGGGGATCCAAGATGCCATTTACCAACATTATAATTACTTGTTAAACACTGGCTTACAAATTGTTATTTTCTAGAATGTCCAGGAGGGGTGGGCAACCACTGGCTCGTGGACCCCCAGAGGTTTTTTTCTCCCTCAACCCTCAGTTGGGAGTTTTTGTTCCTTTCCCTGGTGGCCAGTAGGTATACTTATAGCTCTATAATAAGTTCTTCATTATGGTAGCCATTAGTTGACTGTCTTCTTTGTTTGTATCAATTTTTCTTGCTGTATGCCTGTGTTAAAGCGCTCTGTGTCACTGCGTGAGAAGAGCGCTCTATAAAAAACAAAAATAAATAAAATAAATAAAACACTTTAAGAGTACCAACGAGCCTACAAGGTAGCTCACATTGAGCATTTTGAAACAGTGTAAGAAACAAGCCCCAACAAGCAAAAGAACTTTAGTCCCCAGGACATATTACTCTTCTCACATCTCCACCCTCAGCAGGGGGATTGCAGCAGACAATGTAAGAGGTCACCAGCGTAATGCCTGAGAGAGACTTTGCTATTGTACCCTTGAAAACAGTATGTAACCTGAACTGTTCCAGTGAAACATCCAGCTATATAGACTGTAAGCTGTGGATGAAAGCAACTGCTAAGCAACTAAATGCTGAAGAGCATCTGTCTCTCTGAGATGATGAGATGAGGCAGCAGTTAGTGCAGTTGTTAAGGACATGGCCCTGCGACCTGAAGACTGCTGGTTCACTCTGCACTCTCGACTGTTACCGCAGTACCCTTGATCAAGGTGCTTACCCTAAATTACTCCTGTAAAAACACAAAGCTGTATAAACGGTTCAACTACTGTAAGCCGGTTTGGATAAAAGCATCAGTAAAGCAAAGTAACACATTAATAAATAATAAAACTTGTTACTCACATTATCCATGAGTTGTGCTGCTTCCGCTGAAACGGAGGCGATCGCATTACTGAGGACCTGTAGCTCTGCAGCACTGGACAACAACCTGTCCCTCTGTATGCAGGAGAAAGGGTGAGGTGAGGATGCTCTGTCACAGATGGAAGATGGGTGGCCGACAGGGATGGGGTCTGAATTTGTAGGGACCAGCCATTACAAGCCTCCTTTGAGTTGCAGCATTTGTGTGTAAGAAAGTACTTGAGGCGACAACATGTAATGAAGAAGCGCTCTGTTTCAGAGGCCCATAGTACAGCAACCCGAGTCTTATCTGAGTCAAATAGCACAATTGGACTGTTTGTTTCTTTCTTTGATGCACTGCGCCTGGCAGTCAATCCTTCTCGAAAGAGTAAAGCTGTGCTGCATTGCAAGCAGAGGACACTCCTTTGTGCAAAGTGAGAGAAAAAGGCTATGGGACCATTCATATGTGTAATGGGAACCATTGTTGGGTTGCAACAAAGATGTCTTTCTCCAGCCAAGAGAAAAAGAGTCATCTGGGAAAAGTAATAGAGACGGTAGTCCAACAACCTGTTTCACCAGTTGGCTGATGTCACATGTTCATTGACTGGCAGAAAACCTTTGTACAAGAATGTAAACGCAATGTTGCAGTGTGTGTTGCAGTTCAGTCTGAAATCGCCCCATTGACTGTGTACTGACCGTAAAGAGCTTGCTGTAGTCCAGCTGGGAGAGGAAGATTTGCTCTGCTGCCTGCAGTATGTCAGAGGGCACTGCACAGAGGGCCAGCTGCAGCTCTGACAGGGATTCCTGCTGGCCTACGGTCAGGTACTGACCCAGCAGAGAGGCGTTGCACACAATCTCCTTCAGAGGCAGCCCAGCTCCAGCTAAGGACAGCTGCAGGCACAGCAACCCCAATGAAAGGAAAAGGCTGGCGTAGACACTCGCTGCTTGTAATATTAACGCTTACAATAAAGTGATCGATGATGGACATTGAACAAGGAGGTGCCTTACCACCTGAAAGTTGAGTTGTGCTTTCATCAGCTGATCCAGGGCAGTAGGAGGTAGGCTTCCATTGACAAGGAGGAAGCTGGAGAAGGTCTCATTGGCACGCAGGTACTCTCTAACAGGCATGTCTGATTCCCATACACAGGCAGAGCCATAGATCAAACGGTCACAAAGCAGTTAAGAGCCATTTCGTTGTGACATGTTACATAAAAAAAGGACTTTCACTTAAAAGTACACTGAAATTTCTTTCTCCAGATTTATAGAAATTCATAATTTTAAGATTTTCCAATAAATTCCTGCCTTGAACACACCAAATATGTGTTACACATCTTATCTGGATTCTACTTTCTTGCAAAATTCATCATCTTGTCATGTTTCTCTGCGTCACATACTGTCCTTCAGAAAACACACACGTGGTTGTGCACTTCAAAAATTCAAACTGCTATGCTGCGATAACGTCCTTCTGCACAACCAGTCATGTGCCCCATGCCAGAGACTGTACTGCCAGTTACACACAACTCACAACACCTGAGAGAGTAATGCGATTAAGTACAGACAAGATAACTCCCAGTCTGACTTGATGGAGCAATGCCAGTTCTCTTCTGCTTTCTAAGGTAATATATTACTCTGATAAAAAGTATGACCCATTGTATAATAAATTATAGGCAATAGCATCTGTTTACAAACATAATATACTTAACTCATTATATCAACATTGAAACCATAATATATGATTTAAATATACATTTGTTCCTCAACAGCCAATGTTTTAAGAGGATTAAAGAAGCTCTTAAGGCCCATACTCAACCACTGCATACTAATTCTTATCAAGAGATGAAGCTTTCACAGTAAAGGCCACCTGATGCATCCTCAACAGCAACATTTGCTTGTATTTCTGAAGGACAATTATAATGAAGTTAAATGCCACCAAGTAATTACAAGAAACATTTCACATGGAAATCACTGCTGAGACCCGTCAATTTTAATCTTTGATAAATGCTATTCCCAGTCTCCCTCCTTTTTGTCTGCACTTCGTCAACAGTATGAACCACAGGTGTCAACCACAACTGGCACTTAAAAAAAAGACACATTTAAGGCTTTTTACAGATAATACATAATCCTTACTTGGCCAGGCATCTGGCCTTTCTCCAAGCTTCTGAACAGCAGACAGAATTTCCTGGAATCCCGAAAAAACTGACTGATTGGCACTGTAGGACAGGATGGTCCTGGAGTCAATAAACAGTCGAGAAAGTCTGCAAAGGAGAGAGTACACAATTTATGTCACGTCACAAAGAAACTGGAACAGATGCTGTTGCCTCATGAAAGCAGTAATGCATGCTTACATGGAGTAGTCAAAGTTCCCCACCCTCCCAGGAGTCTCTCCTGGGGTAGTGTGGTGGAAGCATGGGTTGTTAATATTGCATATGATTCCTTGCACCCAGTTCAGGGTGCCTGCTGATGGGAGGGCCTTGTTGGGAAAATGACCTGAGGCACAACAACAACACAAGCACAAAGAATCTGAACCAATTTCAAGGTAGACGAAGGTCAACAGAAAAACAAGTTGCCAGTAAACTTGGTTGGCGTGGCACCCAGAATTACTTTCACTGAAGTAATCGGCTTATTGCTCAAGCTGGGGGGGAAGGGAAACTTAGTTGTGGAAAGACGGCTCTGTCATGAATCAAAGATGGCGTCAACTGGCTGGACACTAGATCACCAGAGCGAGAACTCACACTGGGTCTGCTTGTACGGAGGGTGAGAGTGGCGCACCGAAATGAGAATGACAAACAAGAAGAGAGGCCAGAGGAGCTCTATAACCAGCTGGATCTAGGAAGAGAAGATGACACAGCATTAAACTGAGGAATCCAACAGCTGAACATACAGATGAAACCAGCAAATATTACCTCTTTTCAAAATATACAAAATAGTGCCTGATATATTACTTTGAATTAAAACATTTCTTGAAGCACAAAATGCAACAAAGCAGTATTTCCAGTGAATGTTATTACTCAGCTATATTTACAAGAATCTCTGAGTGATGTTCTTTTTACTCATTCTCTTCACTGTCTTACACATGACTGTTGGATGCCAGTCCTCACAATTACATTTTACATTTTTATTTATTTAGCAGACGCTTTTCTCCAAAGCAAATTACAATGGATACTATGTAGTGTTACCAGCCCACACACTTTATTCACCAAGGTGACTTACTGTACACTGCTAGGTACACTACTTACAAAGGGTCACTCATCCATACATCATACAATTACAACATTTATGCTAAGTAAAGACCCTAACCTTGGCCTGACACACTACTGTGTACAGTACTACTTCTATATCAATCCATCTTTTTCAGTGTAGCAAGTGAGAGAAAAAAACAGCAGTGCTCAAGGCCCACCTTGCTTCTCCGGCGATAAGTGATGTTCTTCCACAGCAGGAGCTTCAGTGCTGTCCAAACACCCATGGTCTCCTGCACAGAGCTAACAGTCTAACACTGCATTTTTAATAGCTATGAGAAAAGGTCAGGGAAGAGTGGTAAAGACTGAGTCCATGAGCAAATTCAGCATCTGACCAATTTTCATATAATATAAAATTAATCTGTAGTGGGGAAAAGTGGCACCCGATGGGCAACAAAAAAAAAGTATAGAGGAATAGAGAAATAGTATAGAGAAATATAAAGAAATATACATAAACTCAACACAACTTTTTTTAGTACATACTGAGGCTACAGAGGAGAACATTATTTAAAATGTAAAAACAAACTACATGCCATCCTTAGTTTTGAACCAACAATCTGTGTAGATGCAATGGATTTTTCTTTTTCTTTTTGCAATCAATGTATAAACCAACAGTTTACCAGTCATGGGAAAGTGTTTACAAGCCAACACACAGGTTGTTGTTTAAAAAGTAAACGAGGAACAAGGAGCTGCCAATGAAACGCGTGAAGAAGAGGTTATTCTGAGCCCAGTCTGAGCTGTAATCTGCTCAGCGTTCCCCACCATCTACTGATCCTGCAGTCCTTATTACTCCAATCCAATTAAAGGAACTTGCATTTCGAAATCAAGTT
This sequence comes from Scleropages formosus, assembly GCF_900964775.1. Taxonomy (NCBI): domain Eukaryota; kingdom Metazoa; phylum Chordata; class Actinopteri; order Osteoglossiformes; family Osteoglossidae; genus Scleropages; species Scleropages formosus. The sequence goes on from NC_041814.1 coordinate 6,126,355, forward strand.
TTACTTTCCTAAGACTGTCCCGTATCGATGATTAATTTATTTAAATGCAGCACTTTGACAACTCGTCCTCACTGTGAATTTTTTTCCTAACAGTACATCACCCGAAAACTGAAATTTAATATGGTGGCATTTATAATATATTTATTTATCATATATTTATATAATGCACTTCACAAAACAGATCAAACAGAACAGCGTCACCGACAACACATCTCACAGGATGTCGACTCATGTGCATGATGATTCTCTGCTCTCTCTCTTCTGATGCGGGCGGCGATCATTGTCTGGTTGTGAAATATTTATGGGAAACACCGACTGGACTTGGAATCATTCTAGAAATCCTTCCATACGCACCGCTTACATGTACAGTCCGTGTGCGTAGGGTTCTTCCTGGCTGCGATCCGGCCCGTACAGTCCCGCCGACGGCAGAAACTCGCAGCGCTCTGTCGTTACCTGCGAAGAACTCCAGACCGGCAGCACTGTCACCGGCAGACACACATGGTCACGTGAGCACTGAACAGCCACCCGGAAACACAGCTCTGCTTTTTGATTGGCTCTTTCGCAGTTTTCTCTGCACGCAATTCAGCACATAAGGAAAGCGGATTGGTCTAAAGCTCGGCAGGTGGCCGTATTGTGAATGTTGAAGCATGTTATAGTAGAAGGACAAAATTTATCTTTTATATTTTTTCTCATTTACTACGCGTGGATTTCATGTGTATAGGATTTTGTTCACGGATTTTTAGTAGCCTTTGTTTTATTTGGCTAACTTGAGCACCTTTAAATGGGTTTGATATTTGATGATTATAATTTATTATATGTGTATGTACTTTTTTTCTGTTTATTAGTTTTATCTTATGTTTTAGGGGGGTTGGTAATGTTTATATTGCATTTTAGAAGAAGTGTTTTATATGTTTTGGAGATGCATGTATGTGATATGATGTTTCAGGCTAGGCTGCTAAGGACGGTCCTTTCATGGGTGCGTTGATGTGTGGAAGATGTAGGTCAGTTGTATTTTTTGAAGCCAGGAGGGGGTTCCTTTTTTTGAGTTTTGAATGTATGTTATTGGAAAGAGACTTTATTGTGATAATGTATTTCATTTAAACATCTCTTAGTAAGTTTTGTTGACCAACCGGAAATAGTCGTTTTTAAATGTTTCGTCGTTATTTTGTTGAAACTTGATTTTTAACTGTGTAATATTAATAACTTTATTCGAATAAAGTTGAAGTTAAAAACAAAACAAAGGTAAAATGTAAGGATAAAAATTTAACCAAGAGCGCAAAAACCGGCACTTTTTGTAGATTCTAATTGCGTGTAATATTAAAAGAAATAGTAATATTCAAATTAGAAGAATGGCAAATGCTGCAGCTGTTACGCAAGTATATTATAATGACCCGAATGAGTATGGAACTGCACTAAGGATGATTCCCAAAGGGCTGGGGTTTATTAAAGTTCTGAACAATACGACGGGCTTCAGCCTCGTCCACAACCAACACCATAAACACTTTAAAGACAAGTCTAACGGACCGCGCGCGCACACGCAACTCTCTCACACATGCGCACTTCCACACCTCTCACGTCACACGCATTCTCTGAGCCACGCCCCAGATAGGAACACAATAAAACACAAAGTGACAACAAGCTACAGTATTTACAATTAAAATAATACCGCAAGTTATTACAATAGTTCAAACAAAACTGTGATAGCCTAGTTATTCAGTACGCGTAAGTACCGTTATAGCAAGATTAATCACTGACTTTTACAAATCTCGGAGTTACGAATTTAAAAACTTTTAAATTTAAGTTTAATTACAAAATCTTAATTTTTCGAGTGTCTTTTTCTACTTGTCGACGAGCAACAGCGACCTGCTTGGCCTCCAGTTTGTGGATAAGAAGCGATCAACATGTTTATCGGATAAATCCCTCAGCAATCGGGGCTCAGTTGGAGTTTGCGGACAATGCTCTATTTTTATATTCAATCAATGTTTTAATTTTAATGTAGCTTAAACATTAAGAATCTCAAAGTCTTTATACCTGTATTTAGGATTTTATCAGCACCAGCAAAATCAAGAGGGACACCTTTAGTGAGCTTTTGTATGAATAAGGACATGTTTGACTTCGTGATGAATTGATCAGCAATTAGGATCGAGTCGAAGGTTGTGGAGATGATCCATTACGAATTAGTTTTAATGTATCTTCAAGTTAACTGCATGTAATCCAGGCTGTACCCTGCCTCCCACCCCATGCTTCTAGTACATGTTCCATGTTACTGCAAACCTGCATTGTACATCTCTGCACACGTTGCTGCCTGCCTGTCGGATATCTCTTCATGTATGATCTCCAACTCAACCTCTCCAGACATTCTTTACCTCCCAGCTGGCCTGTCCTCCTGTCGATCAAACTGGACAACTCGCTCATTTTGTCTAGCTCCTTCGCTAAGAGTCTGGGAGTAACAATTGATGCAAGTCTGTCATTCTCTCAACATATCGAAGCCACAACCCAATACTGCAGATACATCCTGCATAATATTCACAGGATCTGTCCCTACCTCACTACTGACTCTGCCCAACTACTTGTCCAGCCATGGTGACTTCCCATCTGGACTACTGCAACTCTCCTGTATGGCTTTCCTGCTAATGCCATCAAACCTCTGCAGCTTCTACAGAATGCTGCTGCACAGGTTGTTTGATTTGCCAAAGCACTCCCATGTATCTCCTCTACTCATTTCTCTGCACTGGCTTCCTATAGCTGCCCAAATCAAATTCAAAACCCTGGTTACTGTGTACAAATACATCACTAGAACTGTTCCCAGCTATTTAGAAGACTTAATCAACTGCTACACCTCAGCCAGGCCCCTTCACTTATCTACTTCAGCTCCCTTGGTGGTCCCATGCACAAAAGGTAAAGTTTGGAGGTTCTTGGTCTGTTGTGGAATGACCTTTCCTTGACACTCAGCTATGGAAACTGTACTTTCAAGAGGGTCTGAAAACTCACCTTTTCTAGATCTACTTCACCCAAGATCTCTCCAGCTCATTTACAGTGCAACTCCACACATTGTAACTCCATAAGCATCTCCAGATACAACCTTTATTCAGCCACTACCCTGGTATTGTAGTTTGTGTATCTTCTATTTACGAGAAATGATGGGAGGGCATCACAATTTGTCTATCCTGTGTTTTAGGCACCTACTCGCTGCAGCAAGGTTTATCGTTCAAGTGGTAGGGAACAAACTAGGTTTGCTTGAGACTTTCATGTCTGCAGCTCTTAATGCAGTTCATAAGTTTACTTTTGCTGAGATGTAAATCACTTTGGACAAAAGCATCTTTTAAATGAAGTGTAGAAGCAGTGGCTGAAAGGAAGGATTCAGTTATAGCATTGTCTTTAAGACAAGCTCACCACACCAACATTATAGAACCTTTGATTAAGGTAAGAGCACTATAAAATAGAAGTGAATTGTAGAAGTAATTTGATTTCAACTCAAAATACTTCTGGTCCCAGTTGGGTTTACAACTGAGCCACTGTACTTCAAAATATACAGGACCAAAAGGGGCTGCTAAATCTGAGATTACTTTTTCCAAGTTAAATACAACAGTAGAATGACCAAATTAGCATAAACATTTCCTTTATTTTGAGAAATCAGCAATTGCAAGTCTTAAGTACATGAAATGTTACAAAATCAACTTAATGGCCAAAAAAATACTGAAAGATAATACAGCTTCATTTTCCCTCGAGTCTGACAAAAACTTTATTAAAAATATAACATTTAAGACTTCAGCACGTTGGAATTTTACAGGCAAGAAAAAATTGGTCCTTTATGAAAAAGAAATCCAAGATTGCCATCACAAACAATACATCTGAAATCCCTCATTTCTCAAAATATTAAAACCAAAACATTTAATGAATCAGCAACAGTCCATTCAAGAAAATACTCAAATTGCATCTGTGCCCTTTTGTGAACACCTGGAATGTCATGGCAGACACCCTCATTTCTGGGTGCTGAATAACCTCACCACATGTGGGACAGAACTAGTGAGATGAAAACCAAAACTAAGCACTTTATCTACTGAACATGGAGACTATAAATACAATTAATGCAACAGTAATTTACATAGCTGTGCCATAAGAGGGTAGAAGTATTGCATTGCAGACAGTCATTTCATCTTGATACCAAAGTTTGCTGCCGTTTAAGACCAATGGTCCATCATTCACTTTCAAGGCAGCTTTCTGTATCTTCAGTAGGCAATAACTAAAAGGCCCCCCCATTTCCCTATATAGGATACATCATGATATGCCAACTATAATCATTCTATCAAGAGGCCCTAATGAGTGGCAGCCAAATAGATGTCTAACAGTAAAAACTGAATATCTGAAACCTACTTTTTAAAACTAGGAGCAGAAGTGCCATTAAAATGCCTTTTAAACAGTCACCCAGATCCTAAGCAGCTTGTTGTTCCATCCCACAGATCACTCTAGTAGTCTTGCCCCTCTTCTTGGTATCCCTGGTAACCCTCATCCTGGTACTCTTGTTCAGCCTCCCCACCATCCTCCCCTAATTCACCTGTGGGACAGTACTTGGGATCATAAATCTGGCGGCCAAGGCCGAAGATCTGTCCACTCTGGTTGGCACCTTGGGTGTAGCCCATCTGCAGTGACATTGTGCTATTGTCACATTTGTCAGTGCCCAGCTTTTGGTCATAAATGGCACGCCTTGTTCCAGGAGCAGTCATGCCAGCCTGCATGGAAAAGTAGATGCATATTTCTTAAACAGCCATTGTTGCTATACATGTTACTTCAAGCTTTTGAATGTATGCTGTTTTTAAAAACACTTGTTTGACATTAGTGCTGTAGATACATAACCAGCAGATTAAATACCAGTATACTACAGAATGTGGCAAGTTGCTAGCATTATATTAATAGCTCCTTTGGGTTAAAGGCTTTGTAAGACTCACCTGACTAGCACACTTATTTGTTCCCATCTGCAGACTGATGGTAGAGTTATCCATGGGTGCCAAGATATGAGCCTTTGGGTCATAGAGGTGCCTTCTTGTTCCATAAGCATTCATACCAGCCTGACTGGCACACTTATTTGTTCCCATCTTGATTGGAAGAGAACAAATGCTATCATTTTATAACTGGACAACAAATGGAAGACAACCCACATCATATTAAAATATTACAGCAAAGTACCCTAGACAAAGGCAGCAGCTAGGTAAAGAATTCTGTTTTGGTTTGAAACATGTTACATCTTAGCTACCACCCTGCTAGCAGTTTGGCTAGTACACTTCATACCTGGAGCCCAATCACACACTGTCCAGCTTTCAGCTTCTCTTCACCAAAGGCCCTTTCCTGCTTGTCAGCATACTTGACGCCAATGTCCACTCGAGACTGCAGGCCTTTAGTCTTGGCCTGGGGGGAAGGCAATTGTACGAACTGCATGTTAACAGGAGCCGAATATTTTAGTGTGCATTAGGGGAATCAAGTTATGTTCACCTACATTACTCAAAAGCCACAAAAAAGCTTTCCATGCATTCTCACCTCAGAAAAAATATGAACAAATCACTACCATCAACAGGATGAATAGCTTCAGAAAACTGATTTACCATAAAGCACTAAAAACACAAATGGGCATGTAAAAATTACATCTTGAATCCCAATGTAAATTACTGAGTACAGATTGTGCTAGATGCTATGAACATAATGTAAATGAAACAAAAAACCTTAATTATACAGACACCTTTAACCACAAGGTAAAACCAAGTCAAGGGCATTAAATACCAAGACTAAAAGCCATACCATTCCAGCAAGAGCCAGGAGTGTCGTTTGGACCTGGGTCATGTTCCCAGATTCAAACAAGTCATTGGCTTCAAAAATGTCATGTGGCTTCAGTCCATAAGTTGTCATGGCTTTGATGAAGTTGGACAGGTTTTCCAGCTTAAGGGGGGAGGGAGAAGAATTAATTATTCATCTGTAAAGCCAAAAATGAAGATTCTACAGACTTACTGCAGAGGTACCAGAAATATCTTAGATTTGACTGTAGCCATATATTAAAACTACCCACTTCAAAGCCATTTGTACAAGGCTGTGGGAAAGGAAAAACCATGTAAACAAATGGCAAGTGGCTATAAAATTCAACAATTATGTCAATGATCAGAGTTCCCCCCCCCTCACTTGGTGTTCCTACCCTTTCTTTTGGTTACATTAAAAAAAAAGTTGTCCTTTCTGAAAATCTTGAAAAACAAGTTGAATATCAACACCCCTAATTATGTAGTGCAGTAAAACTAGAATAACTTGCATGCACTCAAATTACCACACCCATTCAAATTACATGCAATGCTTGGAGAAAGGGCCAAAAGAGCAGATTCTTGAAACCATGACTTAATATAGAGGTGGTGAAAACAAACCATATAAAAGCTAGATTTTTCCATCCAGAAGCTCTCAAAAATGGAAGAAAATTAAGGGTATTCTATACTATTAAATAAGCTTTCTACAACATATAGTATTTCACACCACAGCTGGAGAGGCTTAGTGCTCAGCATGAGACATTCCATGTGGAACTTGTCTGGTTTCTACACAAGCATTCACACCATTTCACCTCACTCCAGAGGCATGTGCTTTAGTTACGCAATTCAGGAAGCAGTGGTATTATTCAAGGTCCAAAGCTTCCAAAACCCTCTGACAAGCCTGCTCATGCCTGCAGACCTTCCAACTGTTTTCCATACTGCAGGCAGAGGACTCACCTGGTGCCAGTTCTGAGCAGAGTTATTTATCTTTTTCACAGAGCCAGGCTGCAGCTTATTGATCAGTCTGAAATTGATAACATGCAATCATTAGATCAACTGTTAAGAGCACAACAGCTTTACTTCAGAGCCATTCAAGCTGGAAAAAAGCATGCAGGCAGACACTTAAATACCAGACAATTACTCACTCGCAGAGAATGACTCCATTTTTCAGGCCCTTTTGAAAATCACCACCAATAGTGCGCCCTGTCACTTCCTCAATCCAAACCCGCAGCTCCTCCTCTTTCTGAGGATCATATTTCTGCGCAATCTGTGCATAAAAGAAAGGAGTGTGAAATTCAGAAATTCATAAATCCTCTAACAAAGAAAGGCAAGGGAAAACTGCACAGTGAACAAAAGATGTCTCCCCAGTGAACACTGAAAAGCTACTTAATGCTTTACATTCTAGGCACACTAAGACAAGTATTTACTTCAACTGGCCATTTCCCAAATTCAGTTAAGCTTAGCTTCTCCCCCCACCAAGGGGGTTCATTTAAAACATCATCCCCATATCCCACCATGGAGGAAAGTTTGTTTTTTGCTATATCAGTCTAGCTTGCCCATTATTTAAAATAAACCAAGCAACCATTACAGAAGGACATTTTTGGGATCCATTTTGAATGGTCAAACTAAAGAATTTTCTGGCAAACTTAAGACAGTTTATTAGGTAAAAAGCTATTTGAAGCTGTGAACAGTAGCAAGTGTTTATTTCTGCAAGAAGCATCTTTTCAGCAATCACATCAAAAAGTTAACACCTCACCTCTTGCAATGCTTTACTAAAGTCCTGTGCAAACTCCATGACAATAACACATCCTGTTGAGGGGGTAAATGTATACCACACCCCCCCCCCCCCCAGCACAGGAAGAGAGGGGAGGTGCAGTTCAGGTTCAGCATGAGGCAACCTGACATGCACAATCATCTTGATCAGCATCAGATCATCTCCTCACTACATGTACAGACAAGTACAAAAACCATATTGCTCCAGCAAATATTTGAACTTGGGTGACAAAATTCCAGTTTCACTTGAGCCAACAAATCAAATACACAAACTTCTACAACTTGGCCAGTCTTGCTTTGAAAAGGGTTGATGGTGTTCACTTTGCTGTAGGAAACACCAAAAAAAAAAAAGCTTTGGCAACCTTTGTACAATGTTACTTGCATATCATGTGCAGCAACTGCAAGTCAGCTTGACATTTTATTTTCTTAGACAAACATATGCATGGATTAAATGAAGATCAATTACAAGAGATCAACTAGTGGTAAAACGTTCAAATGCAGTACAGAACATGCTTTATGTCTGCCTTTACCCTACTGACAACTGTTGCACCATGCTAGTAAGAGTTGTCTTCAGACCACTTAATGCAACCATAATCCACAGTAGAACAGTCAAGCCATACCTACACATTTAATTGATTCTTTTCACTAGGTTATGAATTTGCACCAAAAGCTTTTAGCATTCTTTATAAGTTGTAACACCACTTTAGGTGGTAAAGCTCTGATTATAGTATACACACTTCTTTCCCTCAACCAAGAGGGTAGTACCCAAACAATCAGACAGGAAACAGTCATCATCCTTTCCCCCTAGCTTCAAAAGAGGAACACAGAAGCAAAGTCATTACAAGAAATGTTTCAAACATGGTTTTTGTTTCGAATTTGCTTGGGTCAGCAACTTACTTGATCTTCACAGCCAGCACTCAAAGTTACATATAATATATAGTCAGCAAAGGACAATCCCATTAAGAGGATGCACCTAAGTAATTTCAGGAATTACATTGGAAGCTGTAAATAATTCAATACACCTTTCCTAGCAAAAAGGCCACCTACAGAATTTTGTTTTAAATTACAGGAGGAAACAACAACAACAACCTGCATATAAATGCATTATGCTCCATATAGCCCTGTTTCAATGCTCAGATTGAAAGAAAACATTGATGTTGAAGTGTGTAGCTCCTGGAATGTGTACTGTCCATAAGTGATTTCTCACTTCCTGGAAAGTGAATAACTTTCCAAGTTGGTCATTGTCTGAGATGTTCAATGAGAGACTGGAATGTCAAGGACAGCCCATGTTTAGCCTATAGGGACAGCAGAATGTTGCAGGAGACAATTTGCATTCACAATAAATAGTAATTGAAGCAATAAAGTGCAAATGAAGAAAATTTTAGACCTGCCTTAAGCAATATGTAATAGACCACTCTTATCAAGCCAATAAGCTGAAAACATGAAAACAGCAGAACACAGTTTTGTAACATTTGCATTTCAATCTTGAAAAATGTGAAACCACCTATTAACTCTTGTGTGAACTAAAGGACAAGATAATAAAGGAAACAATTCTTTACACAGAAAGAATATTCATAGGCAGATAATCAGGGCAAAACAAAAACAGGCCATCAGTTTCATCAGGAAACTGAGGCATTCCACAATCCCCACCCTCAGCATAAGGTCAAAACACTGGCGTAAAATTCTAGGATGGTTCATTGACATTTAAACAGGCTGGAATACGGCACAAAGTGTTACTGTTAGAAGTGCTGTTCGTCTGTTTACTAAACATATTTACTAATATAATAAGACATACAAAATGTTAAGTTTAAAAGCACCCATCATTTACATTTATTCATTCAGCTGATACTTCTCCAAAGTGACAATTTACCTATTTATACAGCTGTTTGCTAGCAATTACAGGCAAGTACCTTGCAAGGGGTACAACAGCCAGAGGCAAGGCTCAAACCTGCAACCTTTGGCGTCCAAAAGAAGCAGCTCTACCACTACACTACCAGCTGTCCGTTTCACAAAGAAAAATCCTTATTAAACAGTAAAAGCTCCAGTGTTCGACATTCCTGAGGAGAACCGAGTGGAGCACTGTAGCCATGAGCACCGAACAAACGCAGTGAGTGAGTGTCCACCTGCACCTCCCGCAGGCCCGCGCAGAACCTCTGCTGTAGACTACAGCACGAGCTGAGCACGAGCGCCGTGTGTTCTCGCAGCAGGGTGACGAGGATGGAAAGTTCGGAATTTACCAGTACAAGTGAAACATATCGTAGAGGAAGGGGAAACACATCCAGCGAAAGGAACAATGGTGGGTGTTCATCCTTAGTGAACTACTTGAGCGTGAACTTGAGTCTACTTCCAACTATTCACCGAAAAGCCAAGGTTTCAGTTTTATATTTATTCGCCGTGTTCAACCAAGATAGATAGTCCATCTTATCTTGAATGCGATCGGAAACTAAGATTACGAAGGGAAACTGGTGTATTCCTCAAGTTACCCAGTGAAATTACACTTACTTGATGCTATATATATAGACACAGTAACAACAAATTGTTGAAGTGGATGTACGTTCGCAGCTCGTGGTCGTGCTGGTGTCTCTGTTCAAGGAAAAAAATTAGAAAAGAAGTTTCTCTGGGTGACGCCCAGATTATCACTCTTTTTAACCCTAAAGTGAATTTCTGTGTCATGCATGAGAAACACTACGTTAATCAAGGCTCTTGTTGTATTCGGTGTGGTTACATCACAGCAGCAAAAAAAAAAAAAAAAAAAAAAAAAAAAAAAGCAGTTTCCCCATTTTTAACCAAGACACCTGACCAATCAACGCCCTTCACGAGCAGCAACAACGCAACCTATTTAGACGAGAAGCACGAATGACCACATCTCCGGAATGCCTTAGGGTGGCATGCTTTAGCACCAAAACAACTTGTTTACATCATAAAAGGGTGAAATGCAGAGAACTGCGCATTTACTTTTTTCATAGGTCTCCGGCACACACGCGCTGCGCCATTCCAAGCTCACACAGAACGCGTCTGAACTCCCTCCCTGCGAGTTTAAAAGCAGACATTTTCTTTACAAAAGAAAAGGAAAAAAAAAAAACACGTACTTTGCTTTTGACTTCGGCAGAAAATCCATAGGCAGGTCCTTTGTTGAACTGCGTGTTAGACATGGTGCGTGTTTTCGCTCCGCGTGCTCACCGCTAAGCCGTAAATTCTACTCTTCAGTATAGAGCTCTGCTCACTTCACTTCCTTTATGCCTCTCATGCCGGGCGATGCGCGCGACGCCACGCCCAAGCCCCTCCTTCCCATTTTAAGACGTGATTGATATAAAAAAAGTCCTTATATGGATAGAGGAGCCGAATTCCTAACAGGGTGGGAGTTCCTTACAGCTGTCGGCCGGGAGAGAAGACGTGGAGAAGCGGGAAGGGGGGCTTGTCTGTCCAAGAAGTTATCGATGGACTTGTTAAAAGTTAGCTCAGCAACTGATTACACTCACAGTGAGTGAGCCCGGGCCCTTACTATTCCGCCGCAGTGAAGTGCTGTAAATGAAAAGTCCGCCGTTACATCCGGGGAATTTTTTGTCCGTTCCAGTTCTGGGGCTGCGAGGATGGATAGAGTTGACGAGGAACGCGCGTCACATTCCAGCGGCATTCCTTCCCTCATCAGACAGAGGAGCGGAGCGGAAATGGGCCCGTCCGCACCATTACGACACCAGTCTGTGACTCAGGCGCAACGCAAGCAGTAAACCATAGTAAAATTACATCATGAAACAATACAGACATGACATGCCACCTGTTTTTTTTTTTTTCCTCCACCACTGACGTAAAGTTTTCTGGAGATTTTTGGTCAAATTTCGATTGCCGTGGCCGAGTTGAGCGTTGTCTAGACTACTTAAACTGGATAAATGAATAAATTAATCAATGTTTGTTAGATGAACGAACGAATGATCTACGTCCACCAGATACTGTGGTCACAGCTTCTTGCCGTTGGACCTAAAAGTCGCGGGTTCGAAGCCCACCTACCCGATAGTGCCTTTGAGATTTGAAAAATTTACTTTTATTTATTTAGCAGACGCTTTTCTCCAAAGCGACTTCCAATGAACTCTGTGTAGTGTTATCAGCCCACACACCTAAATTTTCCGTTGAATAAAATGGGTAAATAATTCTAATTCGCTTCAAAGAAAAGCACCAGCTCCGTGAAAAGTGCATTTATTCATTCCTTCAACATCTGCAGTTGTCCAAGAAGTGTCATCAATATTTTTTTCTAATCAATGCACCCAAATAATGGCTTGTGTCGACAAGCAATTTTGTCTAAATATATAAACACGATTAAACCCCTAGAGCCGACAGGATAGCTTTCAATGATCGCGATGACAACTGACAGTAAAAACCTGTCTTTACATAGCAAAGGTAAAAAGAAATAAAAACAAAAGAGAGAAATCAATACACGCGCCCCGAGGCAGCATCTTAGCGCGCTTAAGACACCGTGAAAACATTTCATATCGTTCTTGGGTTTTACTACAAGCCTACAGGAAAAAATGGTTAACAGGAGTAACTAAAGATTAAGAATGTGTCATTATTAAGCGTACTCAGCCATTCATAGTATGAACAGTTCTTTTAACAAAGGGTGTTGTCTTTATCTTGATGGCAGCAAACACGAGTTGCAGCCGCTGAGCTGCTCAGCGCGAATTGCAGCTGCAGACTCCCATTCACAACGAAGCGCGTTCCCGCCTCCGCCGGTTCACAGCTAAGCGCGTTCCCGCCTCTTCCACCCGGGACCTCCCAGCTGACTCCTTAGTTTGCAGCAACGGGTACTGGTGCGTCTCTGCTCAAGAGGAAAGGAAGGGAAACACACCCGGACCCGGGACTGTAGCCATGCTTGTAAACGTATTCGGAATAGCCCCAATACCTGTAACCTGACATTCAAGGATTGCTTGAAGAACTAGATTTCACTGTGAATGTTCCCGGCGCTTCTATCTGCTGAATTTACCCACACACAGGAGGAGGCTGGTACTGGGAAAAGAGTGCTTTAATGAGGGACAACAGCCGCGCTTGTAACAGTACGGTCTGTAGGGACCGTTAATGATGTTTATCTGACGCGGTGTGAGTCCCGTTACTAAGGTGACCACGCTGATTACTCTGTACGCGCGCGATCTGTTTCACCAGCTCCTTTTTCATGACATCAAAGCCAGAGTAAAACCCATTCAGTCTATAAAGGTATCTGTATACGTATATATAAGTATCAAATAAAAACTACTTTTGAAAAAAAAGATGGAAAATGTTGGTTTTCTTTTAGAGCAGAATTGTACACGCAGGCCTATGCTGTTGATTTAAAGATATCTGGCTAGTATCAATACTCACTTGTGACACAGGCATGGACGAGTATTTTACTAGTGATAACATCTCAGTTGCACTTTAGAATGTCTGTTAACAAAGCTTGAATACATGTTTGCTGCTCGATCAGTGTTTGAAAAAACACAGTGAATGTTAATTGTCTCTCTGAACAGGCAATCTTGTGGTAATGATGATGATGATGATGATGATGATAATAATAATAATAATAATAATAATTGTAGGAAGGTTATCGGGATTCATCTATCCTGTGTTTTATGCATCTACTCAAGCAATGAACATCCATGCATCAAATGGAAAGACAAAATACTAGGTTTACTAAAGAATCACATGTCTGCAACCATCATGTCTCTTTCTCCTAATGTAATGCACAAATTTGTATTTTCGTTGAGCTGTACGTCGCTTTGGAGAAAAACGTCTACTAAATGAATAAATGTAAATGTAGATGTAATAATAATGGGCACGTGTTGTATATTTCTAGATATGATGCAGAATGGGCATCTTTGGAGCTCAGCAGAAGCAGGAAGCACACAGGAAAGTCCTTCTTCTACCACAGCACACAAAAGGAAGTTGCAATTTATACCAAGTATAAACATACAGTGAGCACAAACAGCTCACAGTGGTTTCATGTTCTGGAAGCATTACCCATTTGAATTGTTGAGATCCATCTATGGAAGACAAACCCATGCCCAGTTTCCCAGGAGGACCAGGATTCTGCTTAAAAATGAGCATTTCTCCTACATTCTTGTGCTATGAGGTCATCCTGTAACTGACAGCTTCTGTCCCTGGTGACTCTAGTGATGGGCAAGTCACAATTTTTGCATCTGCCATATGCTGAAATCATTGCTTTAGCCTGAAAAAGACTATATTAGAAAACAAAATATACTACTAGAAGCCAGAACAGAAAGTTAAAACATTTTGACTCTAGTGGTCAAACTGTGGGGAACCTTATCAGATTCACTCTTTTGACCAGTCAGATACAAGCCAACATGTTCCAAAACATAGAGCAACAGACTAATTTTGCAAAATGTGCTGTATAAAGCAAGTTCACCTTTGTACTGAAAAATGAAAATATTTTAACAGAATATGAGCATTTAAATGAAATTGTAACTTCCATTTTCATACTTGAAACTTTCATTAATTGTAACATGCTGACTTTTCTAAAAGTGGAGTTTATTAAAATGCTCAATTTTACTTTTTGTGGGTGTGGATTTGAATTGATTGAAATACTCCATCCATCCATCCATCCATCCATCCATCTATCTTCTTGCCCACTTGTCCTTCTAGGGTCGCGGTGGCAATAGGGAGAGCAAAGAAGCCCAGACGTCCCTGTCCCTTGCAACTTCTTCCAGCTCAACCGCAGCCACTCCCAGGCCAACTGGGAAATATAATCTCTCCAGCGGGTCCCAGTTGGCTGTGCCTGGCATACCTCCACAGGGAGGCACCCAAGGGGCATCCTTATCAGATGCCTGAACCACCTCAACTGGCTTCTCTCAATGTGGAGGAGTAGCGGCTCTACTCTGAGTTCCTCCCGGATGTCCGAACTCCTCACCCTATCATGGAGAGTGAGTCCCAACACCCTGTAGAGAAAACTCATTTCAGCCACTTGTATCCACAATCTTATTCTTTCGGTCATTACCCAGAGTTCATGACCATAGGTGAGGGGAGGGTACGGACGTAGACTGATTGGCTCAGCTCCCCCCTTCACCATTACAGTCCAGTACAGCGACCACATTATTGCTGCCCCTGCTCCCAGTCTGCAACCGATCTCATGCTCCCTTCTCCTCTCAGTAGTGAATAAGACCCCAAGATACTTAAACTCCTCCACCTGGGGCAGATTTTCTCCCCTTACCTGAAGGGGGCATGTCATCCTTTTCTGTGAGAGAACCACAGACTCACACTTGGAGGTGCTGATCCTCATCCCAACCGTTTCACATTTGGCTGCAAACCATTCCAGTGCGTGTTGGAAGCAACCATGTGACAGTGCCAAAAAGATAACATCATCTGCAAAAAACAGACATCACCTTCCAACTCCCACACAGAATGCTCTCCTGGCCTCGGCCGCGCCTTGGTATCCTGTCCATGAAAACCACAAACGGGTGGAGACAAGGCGCAACCTTGGCGGAGTCCAACACCCACATTGAACGGGCTTGACTTAATGCCAAGTATGGAGACACAGCTCTCGCTGTGTGTGTACAGAGACAGAATGGCCTGCAGTAGGGGCCCCGGCACCCGATACTCTCTAAGCACCTCCCACTGAATTTCTCAGGGAACACAGTCATAGGCCTTCTCCAAGTCCACAAAACACATGTAAACTGGATTAGCGAACCCCATGCCCCTTCAATTATCTGTGAGAGGGTAAAAAGCTGGTCCACTGTTCCACAGCCAGGACGGAATCCGTATTGTTCCTCTTCAATCCAAGGTTCAGCTATCGGCTGGAGCCTCCTTTCCAGCACCCTGGCATAGACTTTCCCAGGGAGGCTGAGAAGTGAGATCTGTTTGTCATTTATACTGTGGAAAGCCTGATTGCACAAAAGTTACATTTTACACTTCCTTCATGCTATAGAACTCAGTGAGATTTTAAGTATTGGCTATAATTGGCTATATATTTTTATACTCTAATAAGCATGTTTAGAATAAGACCCCTTGGAAACAATGTTAGCTTAAAACTGGAAATATCAGTAGCTGGACAGAGACCTGTAATTTCAAAATTTTGAATAGATATACGGGTCAATGTTACGGACCAATGATAGACCCAAATTTAGACCTCGTTAAAATTATGAAAAAATGCATAAATATAAAGATCTGAATCCACTGTAAACAAAAAAATATTTTATGTGAAATGATGGTCGACACATTTCTCATTATTGTTACATTTGCTCACATGCTTGTCATAGTGACGGGCATGGTTCACACACACACACACACATTTTCAGAACCGCTTGTCCCATACGGGGAACCGGAGCCTACCCGGCAACACAGGGCGTAAGGCCAGAGAAGGAGGGGACACACCCAGGACGGGACGCCAGTCCGTCGCAAGGCACCCCAAGTGGGACTCGAACCCCAGACCCACGGGAGAGCAGGACCCGGTCCAACCCGCTGTGCCACCGCACCCCCCGGGCATAGTTCAATGACGTTTTATTCTTCCATGATGCCTCAAGAAGTTAAGATTACAGATGAAGACAAGATAGATTGATTTTGATCTTCATACCTTAAAAGCGTCATTGATTTCTCTGTAACTCCTATAACTCCATGGGTCCTCTTTACTGTAACATGCTCTTGTTGAAAATCTTAAGGAAGTTAAAGTGAGTAATTATTTAGGGTGGCATGGTGGTCCATTCAGTAGTGCTGCTGTTTCAAAGCACCTGGGTTAAGCACAGGTTCAAATCCGGCTCATTTTATGTGAAGTATGCATATCCTCCCCATGTCTGCTGGAGTTTCCTTCCACAGTTCAAAGACATGAAGTTCAAGTGCACTAGCCACTCTAAATTCCGCTTTGTGTTTGTGTGTATGGCTACCCTGCGAAGGACAGGTGTCCTGCCCAGGGTGTATCCCCCCAGCCTTATGTGCAGTAATTGCAGGATAGGCCCTGGACTACTGGGACGAGCAATTATCTAAGGTGTGTATTTTAATTTCTCAGAATTTTTCCTTATAGTCAATTATTCAGTTCTTGTCTTGCAGAACATAAAATATGGAGTAGGTGAAGACACCTGTGAGAAACATGGGCTCCAGGTTTCATGAGGTGCGGTAGATTCTTGGAGTAAAGTGCTATTCACCTAACTGCATCCAACTAACTCTGCTTCTTATGTACATCTAAACAACAGTAACTGAGGACTCAAAATGAATCACTTTACATAAAATTTTACAATGATGAATTTAGTTTATGATGATAGAATGAACTCAACTGAAAGGCCAAATAAAGATTTTAAAGGACAGAAAGTGTAAATATAAACCATTAGACCATTAAACCAATCCAACCAACAAAGAAGTTGCTAAAATTGTTATAAAAATTTAAAGTTTTTTTCTTCTAAGTGGATAGAATGAAAACAAGGGACTAGTTCAGATAAATCTATTAATTCACCACACTTAGAATTTATTAAAAAATATGTTACACCAAATATCAACAGCAAACCCAGAATTCAAGGCTCATTCTAAGTTTTTGCAAGCACCACTTTAGAGAAGAGCATGCAAAAGCAAAGCTTTCATGTGCAGAGTGTCACTTTCTTGTGCAGGGGAGAAATGAGGCTCATGCATGATATCCCAGCTGAAGTTGCTCATTGATTTGTCCTTATGACTCAATTCATTTAATAGAAATACAGTGTATATAAAATTTAAATAATTTTTAAAAGATCTTCTTTATGCATGTGTAGTTGAGGCACGCTGGCAATAGAGCACTGAAACTTTATATTGTTGGTGTTCCTTATCAGTCAAGAGAGAAGTAGTTGGCATAACAACAATGCTCAAAATATTAACAAATACAGTATCTACTTCCTAAAAACTCATTCAAAATGATATTTTCAGCAGACTGCTCACAGTCAAATATGATTCTGGGTAAGAACCCTAATTAAACCATGACAAAACAGCTGTTTTGATACACCATGTTAGCAGCATGGAACAAAACCAAAGTATGACTAAGGTTCCTGGTTTGCCCACATGGGCAGAGATAAATCTCGCATGTTTTTTTTTCCCCTTGTCTCGCTCTCAGAGGAAGAGGGGCTGCTCTTGTCCGGTCAACAAACGATACGTAGATGCAGGCATTGTCTTCAAGTGGATCTGCACAAAGATGTTGACATAATTAATAGATGAATGCTGCTGTCTTGAAGCTGCACTGAAACTGGGACATTCTTGAAGCAAACAAGCTTCACGAGGAAGTTCAGTATTTCACCAACTACTGCAAAACTTTGCACACATTTACCTTGTGTGGAGTGTGGTAACATTCACCACTTAAGTGTAAGAGTCCGAACAATTACGAATGTGCTAACTGTAGATATGTGAAACACACTTTCAGTGAACATATTCTGCTGTGTTTTTTTAAGGGTCACGTGTGTACTGTGACATACCTCTCCTACTGCATGTGTCAGTATGTGGATGATTTTTTCATGAGGTGTTGCCACCACACTCTGCCCATTGATTTCGATGATGCGATGTCCTACACGAATGCCCCCTCTCTCTGCGATGCCTCCTCTCATTAAACTGCAGATCTGCTCCGAGGGAGAAAACAGGTGAGGAACCAGATTAACTAATGCAACAACAGACAATACTGTAAATACAATACTGACAATATTGTACAATGGAAAGTTTAAAATTGCTGTATAAATCCAAGGGATCCATATGTCCAGTTTTCAAACACTAGTCCATAACTACAAGTTAAATATATCAAAAATATTTTGTCTGTCTTCACAAAATCTCTAAAACAATCATTATGATATGTAGAGAGACTCACAATTCCATCTTCCACACTGAAACCCAGCTGATATTTTGGGTCAGGTCGCTTTATTATTGCCATTGTAACGGGGGGGCAATGGACAATACTCAGCTTTATTACTGTCTGGTTCTTCAAATCCTTGAAAAACAAAGATCACCAATTATTTAGCTATTTCTACTTCAAACAAATGCCTTTCCCTTCCTTCTCTCATTTATGTCCTGGAAATTAAAGCACACCAACTGCAGAGGTGTGTGGTGTAACTGAGAATTTGGGGTAGATTTTACAGTTGCTGATGTAAACTGGCCGTTTAATATATTTTGGGTCACCTGGATCAAAGCTTGGTGTGAGGTTTACGAAAGTCTATGTTGAATATGAAGAGAAGAGCTTCCCATTTACATTAAAAAAAAATGCATCAACGATGCTCCCCACCAGGAAGTCATAGCACTTAAGCATATTGCTTACTTCAAACAAACAATCTTAACATACTGTAGCTTACATGTACGAATGTTTTTTGCAGTTATGTCAATTTTTGTTTGAAAAGTAAAGGTACAAGTAGTAAGAATAATTCTTCAGATTAAGTGGTGCATGCTTGACAGCGTTTACAAAGCCCCAACTTAGAGCTTTGCAATAATCATTTGCATTTCACAAGAGTTCACATGTTCTCTTGCATATTTTACATCTTGTTTCAACTGTACTGATCACTGTTAGACAATATCCAGTCAATCTGTTTACAGCATCTTATCTGCCATGTGGTTATTTTAAAGCTATGTCATTTAGTAATGGTTCTTCAGTTTGCAGATACTGTATATAAAGCAAAGACTGGGGAGGTGCATCCTGTGGTCTCCTGCATCTTCTTCATATAGACTTGCTCTATCTGTGAGCATTTTTAGAGACATGCCTCAGCAATTTCGTGCATACAGTATACATTGGTATACTATGTTATTAACATTCTGGTTACAAATTTTAAAAAACGGAAACATTTCACAATTTATTATTTTGAATTGTACTTTCTAAAATTTTGGGTTGGAGAGCCAAAACTGTCACGAGATTGCAGCAAGATGCACAGAGAGAATAGAAACGTAGGAGTTTGGCACCTCCTTTATTCTATGCACTTTTAACCAAATTTATGATGGTTACAGCTCCTTGTGTTAAAAAATGTCAATTAAGTTTTTAAGTTAATAAAAAGTAATAGAAGTGTTATACTGCAATGTAGTAGCATTATGTCAGGCTGTGTACTGCCTCACCATTTCCAGGATAGGCTACATACATCGTGACACTGCACTGGACAGTTAATTTTTAATAACAGATGGATGGATGGACATGTTACAGAGCACTTTATTATTGCTCTGTCTGATGTTTTTTCAGAACTTCTGTTAAAAAGCAAACAGATTTATGCACTGTTATGCTTTCACTAATTGTGTCATTGTAAAAGTGATTTCTGAGTTCGGGACAAACAGTTACAAACAGACTCCTGGCCCTAATTACGTTTGTAAGTTGAGGAACTAGTATATATGTGAACACTGATGCAACATCTGTACCACCTTTAAACTTAAACACAAGTTTTATCATTCACCATTTTTGGCACATTTATTACTGACATGCTAACAGACATTTGTATTTTTGTTCATCATCTATACCCTAATAATGGCATATTGGTTAATTTTAATTTTCATTTTATTTTGTTAATTCTCAGTATTATAGGTTTTCAATGTTTACTTAACATACATTTAATTAATGTGTTAAAGCTACCTTCTTCCTACATCAGAGGCCAGCCTGTTATCACATAATGTAAATAATGAATCTTGCAAGACTGCGCCCATCAAGATTTACCATACACTATCCCATCATGTTGCAGTCTGGGCAGGTCTACCTGCCTGTCCCTTAGATTGTCTTGGCCAAGTCAACATAACCCACTTACCCGGATAATGCTCTGGCAAGTAGTGAGGGGCAAGCCCACCAGACTGGTGCCATTAACAGACATAATGCGGTCCCCGATACTGAGCTCCCCACTGCGCTCAGCAGGACCCCCGTGCAGCAAGTTGGCCACAACCACAGTGGGCAGGATGGAACCCCAGCCTGATTCCACTATTGCCAGTCCAAGGATCTCACCTTGGGCCTTGATTATGGTCACCTGGCCAGAAGTACAGTGATGCACATTTGAATAAATGTTAGCCTTCTAAACACAAAGGTTTACTGAAGAGAACTAGAGCAGTGGGAAACTTTTCCAACTCATTAGTAAATTTCTATTTATTTTTATAGAGTGCTCTTCACATGCAGTGACAGAGTGCTTGAACAAAGGCATAAAGCAAAGAAACAAATACAAAAAAGAAGACAGTTGACTACAGACTAGTGTAATACCTTATCAATGCATTTATAAAGCTATAACTATGCCTACTGGCCACGGAGGAAAGGAACAAAAAACTCCCAACAGAAAATTAAGGGAAAAAAAAAAAAGCTTGGGGGGGTCCAAGGGCCAGTGTCTGCCTACTCTCCTGGGCATTCTAGATTAAACAAGACTTCTAAGTCAGTTTACAACTAATAAGAGCATTGTTGCTGTATGATAACTTGATTTCCCAGTTATACAACAACAATGCTATTAAGAATGCTATTATTAAATATCAAACAGTTTTTTTCCTTTCTGCTTAAGCATTCAAAAACTTTTAAAAGTATGTTAGAATTAACCTGATCAATCACTGAGTACTACTCAAGAAAACCTCAAGAACTATGCAGTGAAAAGCTCAGGAACCACTGACCTCTCTGATGTTCTCAGAGCGAGAAAAGTGAACCAGGTCACCATTGTAGAGCTCCTGCGTGCCCAGGTAGTCGCTATACTCGCTTGGTCGAAGTTCGCTGGCCTTGATGCCATTGGCTTGCAGAAACTGCTGGTAGGCCACTCCAAAGGCCTGACCAATGGCCTGAGCAATAATCTGTGCCTATGGGGGAAATCAGTGACAAGACAAAAAACAGGGCATGAGGACACTATCATTTGTTTAAACTAAATATTTCATCCACTAAAAAAGCAAGTTAGTGTGGCTTGGTTTACAGCTTCTGTAGAGCAACATGGCATGGATGCTATTTTTCTTTGAAAGAAACACACAAACACATCTTATCTTAATTTTCTGATAAGGCATTAACCTCCTAAACCAGGGATTACAGATTTGGATCTCATTTGGAGTGAAAATCCAGTATTTCTGAAGCTGAAGTTTGAAATTGTGGTCGTGAAGTTGTAGTGTGATGGTTTAGTGGGAACAGCTGGTGCCTTATAGTGCCAGGGCTATTGGTATCTGTCATGGGTCCAAAACAGACTCAGTCTGTGCTCTCGCCATGTTATTATGGGTTTCCTCCAGGTGCTACAGTTTCCTCCCACAGCCCAAAGACATCTTTTTCAAGTGACCTGGTGACTCTAAATTGCCCACAGAGTGTAACTGAAGGAGTGCGTGATGAACCGATGTCCTGTGTCCTGCCTCATGCCCTATGCTTCTGTAATAAGCTTCAGATCACTGTGACCCTGCATTTTGCAAGTGATTAATGAAAATGGGGAAAAAAATGAAACTTAAAAAAATGATAAAGTATGCTTTCTAATTTGGAAATCTCAAATTGTATTTTAGGGTTAAAAAGACTCAATGTTTCACTTAATGTTTCAAAGGTCAAATTGCAGGTTGACAGCTATTACTATGAATTAATTTTTTAAATTCAAAAGTTCATGTTTCTAATGCAAAAATATATAAGACTGATGTCTGAGAAGGTAAATATAGAAAATAATGAAACAATTCAGTGTACTGAGTTTGTTCAGAACGCAAGTATATTAATGAGTAATGAGACAATCCACTAAATGCAGAGCTTTAAGGTAGATCATGTCTTAAAGACTCTTACTCTACAGTCTAGCCATTGCACTACTGGGCTGACTCACGTCCTCAGAAGAGAAAACATGGCAGATCATGCAGCAGTTCTTGCGAGGGCCTGGGGAGTCTGACTGTGGGCTACCATCCATGCCTTTCTTCCCCACTGGCTTCCTTCGTGCCATCAGGACCACTATGGAACCAATATCAGCGATGTAAGAGATCATCTGGAGTGGGTGGTCCATCATGGCTTCCTATGCACCAGGGAAGAGAATGGTGATTTGTAGTTCTCTGAGGACAGATGGTCAGAATTAGTGCTTTTGTAATTAAGTAGGTCTTCCATGCTAGGAACAAGGTAATTACTTAGGTTATGCAAAAAAGCACTTAAAATATATATTTTTTACAGTTCATATTAATATGTATTTACTGGTCAAACACAGAGAGAATGATTGTAAAGCTCCAGGCATGTCCACATGAAACAATATTATATTAGCCTGAAAGAATTTCAGTTTATCCAAAAAAAAAAACAACTTAGGAAAACTGTTCTGATTATAACTGAAATATTGATTTATGTGCAGGAGAAAAACTGATTGTCAACTATAAATCCATATGTGTGTTAGGGCTACTTAAACTCACTTGTGTGTCTGCACTAAGAACTTTGATACGCTGAGTAGAAACAAACAGGTCCACT
Source organism: Scleropages formosus (assembly GCF_900964775.1). NCBI lineage: Eukaryota > Metazoa > Chordata > Actinopteri > Osteoglossiformes > Osteoglossidae > Scleropages > Scleropages formosus. The sequence goes on from NC_041814.1 coordinate 6,149,194, forward strand.
TCTGTCATAGGCTGAGATTCCCCTTCTGGAGCCTGAACAAAGGACCAGCATACACATATGTTTTTTTTCCAGGATAAAGCAAACAAATTAAAAAAACACTTCCTTTTAAAAAAGAAAGTAAGATGATGGTACACCTTGATCCTGTCCACTGCTTCCTGTGCCTGGGCCATACGGGCATTGGTAGAGGGGTTCTTCTCCGACATTAGCTGAGTGGAGCCCAGATATTTTGCTCCAAAAATCACTCCATCCAGAAGGTCCTCTGGATCACATGGACCAGGCACTGGGTATCAGACCATGAGAACAAATTATTCTCTTTTTATTGGGCATTACAATTTGCAAGCCTATTTTAGTTTGAAGAAGCAAAACAAAGTTCTAAAATTATCTTATTTGAAACACAAGTTTTAATTAGACACCTTTAGATTGAGATGGTGGTATGTACTGGATTACTGAAATGAATGACAATTTTGGAAAAAAAAAAGTTTTTCAGCACAATACCATTTACATTTACAAGGTAAGAAACCTAAATTTTTAACTGGTACCCAATAAATATTATTGCCAAAAATATTGATAATACACACACACAAACATACAGTCTGAAACTGCCTGTCGCGAGTGGAGTCATGGTGAACCGGAGCCTAACCCTGCAACACAGGGCGCAAGGCTGGAGGAGGAGGGAGACACACCCAGGACGGGATGCCAGTCCATTGCATGGCACCCCAAGCAGGAGTAGAATCCCAGACCCACCAGAGAGCAGGCATAGGTCAAACCCGCTGCGCCACCGTGCCCCACCAATCCACAGTACAGATATGCATTTTTAATATTGTTTCACACAGCCTTCAAGTTATACACTGCTGTGTTATTCACATCTGCTTATTATTTACGGAGCCAAATAACATTTAACTTATTCTACACGGCTCTGTATTGCTCACATTCACTTACCATCTTTATAGGCTGGATGACACTCTGAATCCTAAAATCAAACATAACAGTAAAAGATCAGTTCGAAAATACATTTCTTTGTTGAGAAATTCATGTTGATTCAGGGTTTCAAACAGTAAACCAAAAGTAATTTTTTAAAAATCATTTCTGGCTTTAATAAACATAATGCCATGTACTGACCAAGTCACTGATACAGGTAGCTGCAGTTTCTTCCCCTGAAGAGGTTCTCCCTGCAGCCTTCAGACTTGCACATTGTGGCGTCTCACTGACGGACTCATAATTAATCTTTGCATGGTTACTGGTGAAGTGATCCCAAAACCGCTCTCCTTCCTCCTGGCTGTATGATACTGAAACTACCGCATCTATGTCACCACTATATGACAATAAATTTGGGCCATCTGCTCCTTGTGCTTGGATTTCCCTTTCACTGCATTCCAGCAGCCCCAGAAGGTCTTTATGATTACTTTCAGAGAAGAGAAGACCTCCACACTGGTGGCCCTCATTGCCTGGCTGAAGTATGCCGAAATCCGCAGAAGCTACAATTCTCTCTGAAGGAGTGTAAGTGATGGGACCAGAGAGGTCCTGGGTGGAGGTGTTGGAAAGTGAAGTCTGCTTGAAAACATGTAGTTGGGACAAAAGTTCCTGGATCTCTGTGTGGTCGTCATCATCTGGTCTATATTCTTCACTTTGTTCATCTCCATTCATCTGATAATTCTCATTTTTTCCCCTGTCATCCACTATCTCCTCCACGATGCTGCCAGCATGACAGTCCTGATGGTTTATAAGACTGGAGACCTGCTCCTGGGGACAGGATTGGGGTGCCACATAAGGCTGTGGGTCACATATTCTATCCTCAGTATTGTCAATTAAGTCTGGCGTCAGAAAGCTCCGGTCATCCACGTCAATGAGGGAGTCACCCTCAGTAGATGAGTCTGACTTCCAGTCCAGGGGAGGGGGCTCAATCAAGTTGAAGGAATCCAGATCATCCAATTCTGGGTTTTCAGTGTCCTCTTTATTCGCACTCTTGATGGTTTTGTTGCTGAGATTATCTGCCATGAGGGAATCAGATTCAGCAGTCTGCTGCTCCACCAAGAATGAGGAATTTGAGTGTCTGTTCATTATCTTGACTGCATGTATGTCTTTGTAGTTTTCTGAGTTTCTGAGTGCACTTTTATCCTACATTCAAGATACACAGGACAAGATGTTATACCCCATGCGTATATTACAATGGCTGTACACAAGGACTCAGTCCAACCAAATTCACCATGAAACCACCGAGAAGAACATTCAACATTGCCACCATACATCTCCATGACTCGAAACAAGAAGCTTAACTTCCCTCCTTAACAAACACAACCACAGGGTACCATTATGGTATATCATTGAGGTTGTCAAGTGGGCACCTCCCTTCGTCTAAAGCAAGAGAACAATGTTTAAAGATGTTACCTTAGCTGATTTCACTTTCTGGGAAGAAAGGAGTAATAATTACTCTGCTCTGTATGTGGTCCAATGAATTACCTTTCCATATGATGTCTTCCCATTTCTCCATCAAGGTTCAACGATGGACATACACGGTAGAACTGGAAGGAGCAGAGGATGCTACCTTCACTTTCTGCCAGAGGGATTCAACCCATGTACAGCTGAGGGTCCAACCAATGTGTTACTCCTATCAGAGAAAAATCACACCTTTTACGATAGTATTGATAGTTTAACGGGCTCATAGTTAGTAGGTCACAGATTTTTTTTTCTCCTTCATGCATTACACATATAGGAAAAAAACTGAAAATCATTACAAGTTTAGCTGGGCGTTCTCAAAACAGTACAAGAACAAGGAGCCTTTTACAGTAATGTCACTACCTAGTCCTTGAGCTGAATTATAAATGTGTTACACACAATCTGGCTTGTATGATACTTAAGTAAGTATCATGGTGGGTTATCTTGGATCATCTTTCCTCCTCTGTATTTATGTGCGGTACAAAGTGCAGTCCACAGCTCTGAAGAACACACTGACAACTGATCACGTCTCAGCGCTACAGCCCAGTAACTTGGAAGCCAAGAGAAGACACCTACCAAGGACTTCAGCAGAAAGAACTCATGAAAAATGCAAAATTCGTGCTGACAAGGACACGAAGACAACGGATAGCATTCTGAATTCAAAGCGGAGGGGTCCACTTCAAAAATCTGCCGAAACGACCTTCCTTTGGGCTTGAGGGTCGCGTAACCCCCCCTCCAGTAGAAAACTTACCCATTCAAGAAAGGTTAACGAGAGCAAATGTAAGATGAAGTTAAGATTTTTTTTTAAAAAAAGCGATCGCCATGGATAAGTTGTAAATAACGACTTTACCTCATAGTGCTTCAGTGTAGCGCATACTGGTCAAGTATTAGTATTACTACCACGAGGAACTCACTGCACGAGTTTTTTAAACTTTAATGCGCCAACACAAATTAACTTGACCCACTCGGTGAGTTGGTTTACAAGAACAGTAGCAATCGTTGCCGGTGTTGGTACAGTACTACTGAAGTATATAGTGACAATATCCAGAACGCCTCAGTACAGACCACCACTGCCATAAACATATGTAAATAACACCGACTGCCACCTACCTACGCGTCAGGACACCATCACAGCCGTCCGCTTTGCACTGGCAGTGCTACCTCGTTTCCGTTCGAAGAGTTGTGCGCATGCGCGGCAATGATACCAGGCCTGTCCAGTCTATCGTCAAACAGTCGTCAAACGGGCAGGAAGAAACATATCTATTGAACTGCCAGATATAGTTTTGACGAAAGGTGCAGACATATTTGCGTACTGTGCCAAAAAAAGGCAACACTAATGAAATTACAAGTGTGTTTTTATTTTTTCCATCATATAAATATGTGAACAAAATCTCCAGTACAAAAATAAGCAAAAAAGGAAATGAATCCATCACATGTCTGTATTGTTTATACTAATTACATGTATTTTAAGCAATTCACTAATAACATGTATAAGTTCCAAGTGGTCTAAACAGTGCAGTGATATAGGAGTAGTAAAATATTAAAATTATTTAAAGTTGTAAAAATAATTATTCTACAGTTGATTAAAAATTACAATAAGGAACAGGAAAAAGAGTTTTTAATCTAACTGATGACTTGAAGCATTCAGCACCATCCATCCATCCATCCATCCATCCATCCCACTTGTCCTAATAGGGTCACAGTGGCAGAAGGGAGAGCAGAGAGGCCCAGCCGCCCCTGTCCCCCGCAACTTCCTCCAGTTGTTCCCAGGCCAACTGTGAGATATAATCCTTCTAGCGGGTCCTGGGCCGACCTCGGGGCCTCGTCCCAGTTGGCCGTGCCTGGTATACCTCCAAAGGGAGGCACCCAGGGGGCATCCTTATCAGATGCCCGAACCACCTCAACTGGCTCCTCTCAATGTGGAGGAGTAGCGGCTCTACTCTGAGTTCCTCCCGGATGTCCGAACTCCTCACCCTATCACGGAGAGTGAGTCCCAACACCCTGCTGAGAAAACTTTCAGCCGCTTGTATCCGCGATCTTATTCTTTCGGTCATTATCCAAAGTTCATGACCATAGGTGGTAGGGACGTAGATCGACCAGTAAATGGAGCGCTTCGCCTTATGGCTCAGCTCCCCCTTCACCACTACAGTCCAGTATAGCGACCGCATTACTGCTGCCGCTGCTCCCAGTCTGCAGCTGATCTCACGCTCCCTTCTTCCCTCACTCGTGAACAAGACCCCAAGATACTTGAACTCCTCCACCTGGGGCAAATTCTCTCTCCTTACCTGGAGGGGGTATGCCATCCTTTTCCGTGAGAGAACCATGGACTCAGGCTGTGATGTGCTGATCCTCATCCCAACCGCTTCACACTCGGTTGCAAACCGTTCCAGTGCGTGTTGGAGGCAACCCTGTGATGGTGCCAAAAGGACATCATCTGCAAAGAGCAGAGACATCACCTTCCAACTCCCACATAGAATGCTCTCCTGGCCTCGGGTGCGCCTTGATATCCTGTCCATGAAAACCACAAACAGGAGTAGAGACAAGGCACAACCTTGGCGGAGTCCAACATCCACAGGATTGACTTAATGCTGAGTATGCGGACACAGCTTTCGCTTCGTATGTACAGACAGAATGGGCCACAGTAGTGCCATGGTACCCCATACTCTCTAAGCACCTCCCACAGAATTTTCCAGCAGACACGGTCATAGGCCTTCTCCAAGTCCACAAAACACATGTAGACTGGATTAGCGAACCCCATGCCCCCTCAATTATCTGTGAGAGGGTAAAAAGCTGGTCCACTGTTCCACGGCCAGGGCAGAATACGCATTGTTCCTCTTCAATCCAAGGTTCAAATATCGGCCGGAGCCTCTTCTCCAGCACCCCGGCATAGACTTTCCCAGGGAGGCTGAGAAGTGTGATACCCCGATAGTTGGTACACATTCTCCGGTCCCCTTTCTTAAAAATAGGGACCACCCCAGTCTGCCAATCCAAAGGCACTGTCCTCGAGGTCCATGCAACATTGCAGAGGCGTGTCAACCATGACAGCCCTGCAACATCCAGGGCCTTAAGCAGTTGCGGGTGGATCTCATCCACTCCTGGTGCTTTGCCACTGTGGAGCTTACCAACTACCTCAGTGACTTCCACCAGGGAAATGGACTCTGACTCCTGTAAGGGAGGCATATCACTTGGGCTTAAAAGTTTTTCAAAGTGCTCCTTCCACCCTCCAACAACATCCTCATCAGAGGTCAGAGTTTCTCCACTCCTGCTGAACACAGCCTGAGCGAAACTCCTCCAACCCCTTCTGAGCTGCCGGATGGTTCTCCAGAACCTCTTTGAAGCTGATAGTCATTTTCCATGTCCTCTCCAAACTCCTCCCATGCCCTGGAATTTCCTTTGCAACCGCAGGCCCTGCTGCCTTTTTCGCCTGCCGGTACCTGTCTGCTGAGTCAGGAGTCCCCAGAGCCAACCAGGCCCTAAAGACTTCCTTCTTAAGCTTAACAGCTTCCCTCACCACCGGTGTCCACCAGCGGGTTCTCGGGTTGCCGCCCTGGCTGGCACCAACAAGCTTTTGGCCACAGCTGTGCCTGGCTGCTTCCACAATGGAGGTTTTGAACAGGATCCATTCAGACTCCATGTCCCCTACCTCCTCCGGGACATGGGAGAAGCTAAATTTTAAACATTCTGGACAAGGTCCTCCGACAGTCGTTCCCAGCACACCCTCGTTAAACATCTGGGTCTACCGGGTCTGTCCATCAGTTTTCCTCGCCATCTGATCAAACTCACCACGAGATGGTGATCGCTTGACAGCTCAGCATCTCTCTTCACCCGAGTGTCCAGAACATGTGGCCTCAAGTCAGATGAAACAACTACAAAGTCGATCATTGACCTTTGGCCCAAGGAGCTCTGGTACCAAGTACACTCATGAGCATCCTTGTGTTTGAACATGGTGTTTGTTATGGACAAACCATGGCTAGCACAGAAGTCCAATAACATTTCACCATTCGGGTTTAGATCAGAGGCAGGCCGTTCTTCCCAATCACCCCCCCCCAGATTTCCCAGTCATTGCCAACGTGAGCGTTGAAGTCCCCCAGCAGGACTACGGAGTCTGTAGGTGGAGCCCTGTCCAGAACCCCACCCACCCTCTCCAAGAAGGCCGAATACTCTGAACTGCTGTTTGGTGCATAAGCGCACACAACAGTCACAGTTTTCCTCTCTGCGACCCTCTTGTCCACCGGGACAAACTCCAACTGTATGGCAGCCAGCTGGGGGCATGCGAGTATCCCCACACCCGCCCGGTGCCTCTCACCCCGTGCAACTCCTGAGTAGGAGAGAGACCACCCCCTATCGAGGAGTTTGGTTCCAGAGCCAACGCTGTGAGTGGAGGTGAGCCCAACTATATCTAGTTGGTATTTCTCAACCTCCCACACCAGTTCCGGCTCCTTCCCCCCCAGTGAGGTAACATTCCACGTACCAAGAGCCAGTTTCTGTTGCGAGTGGCCGCAACGCCATGCACCACCCCGCCCCCTCCCACTGCCCGGTACACATTGCACCTGACCCCGATGATAGACTTTGCTGGTGGTGGGCCCACATGGCCCCCCCACAATGCCTTTTCGGGCTGGGTTATGCGGGCTGCCCGGTCACCAGGCGCTTGCCTAGGAACACTACCCCCAGGCCTGGCTCCAGGGGTAGGTCCCGTTGACCTTATTCCGGGCAGGGTAAACGTACTTCTGTTTCCATTTTTCATAGGGGTTTTTTGGATCATGTTAGTCTGGATTTTCACTCCAGACCTATTCGCCTTGGGAGACCCTACCAGGAGCATACTGCTCCCGACAACATAGCTCTGGAGATCCCTACATCATGCAAGCCCTTCTGCCACGCCAAAGCCCCGATCCAGGAAGGGAGCATTCAGTACGTTAGATTTTAATCAGAGTTAAAAAAGATAATGCACTGGGTTCTCAACTTATGAGCCTAAATGTGATCAGAAGCCTGATAGTGGTTGGATTTACAAACAATTCCTCTAACTATATATCACAATCAGTGAACACTTAATACAGATGTTCCTCAGTTTATTTGCAGGTTAGGTTCTATTTTTATAAAAAAAATGTAAAAACCTCAGATGAAGTAATAAAGAATAAAATATTTCCTGTACTTTTATTTATTCAATTTTTAACCAATTGCTCATCCTATGCAATCTTTGTTCTGGAATCTATCTTGGAAGCACAGGATGTGAGGTAGAGAACATCCTTGATGTGATGACAGCAGGTCATAGGAGCTGTTTTCAAAATGATCATTTAGCAACTTGAAGTAACAGTAAAATTAAGTTGAAAAATTAAAATCAGTGAAAATACAAAAAAAAGCATGATCTCCACAGACTCATGTTCAATGTTTTGTGTTATACATACAACACAGTGCTGTGTGCCCATCAGGTGTACGAAGAAAAGTGGGACAGACAAAGGAGAAGAGGTAGGTAGGGGAGAATGAATTAAAAAGTGTCACATTTGCAGCTGAGGACACAACAAAATTGGTGACAATGACAGAATCTATGACATATGCCCATGTGATATTCTTCCGCATCTGTTTATTTTCAGTTTCCTTTAATATCTCTACAGTCAAAAACCAGAATAATAGTCAGGTACCTTGATTTATTCCCCAAGTCATTTCTGTAAAAATCTAGGCTAGAGGTAGATTTTTTTTTTTTTATTTTAAGACTTTATAACATTATATGTGTACTACATTAAAATTAAAATAACAGAAAATAAAAAGTCTCCACACACTCCTGCTCAATTTTGACTGTTGACCGCAAACATCAGCGACATGTTACCTTGTTATAAAAACTGAAAAAGTTGAATTAACTCAGTCTCATATCCCTGCTATGTCTAGGTGGGTTTTAATGCCAACTAACGTCTAGGTGACATGACATCTGGTCTGCAACAAGTTTTGGAAAACAAACAAGTGACCAAAATACGATTAAAATTAAACTGAAAATGCTTGTATTTTCAAAAACTTGTAACTTGAATGTTTGCAACATAAGGACCCAGCATCAAACACCAGCACTTCTACCAGAGCACATCTGGTACAAGCCAATGAGGGAGGAAACAGTGCCCATGAGTCCCACCAACCAATCAGGGAAGTGGCCAGACCAAAGAAAACCAGGAGGCATCCAATGAATGGCATTGCTCAGGTCAGCCATACTGCAGAGTACACTGAGCACTTCTCCCCACACCTGCTGCTGGACCTCAGTGGTTCTGTTCACAGCTGCCTCACTGAGAAAGAAACAGGGTGCATAATTGGTTTAAATGCCAAAAAGTGCATTGGTCCCAATAACTGAAACAGTTTAGGTGTTAAGAGAAAAGTACTAATTTTGTTTCATTGCAAAACACATGCATCTGAACTATGATTTTCACATTTCAAACCATTTTATTCAGCAGGATTTTTGATTGACCTGTGATCTGGGGATATGAATGATGGTTCTAATGAAATAATTTTTAAAATTAGTTTAAGTAGAAACTTTAATCATATTTTTCTGTTTTAATACTACACAACTAATGATCTATAGTATCTACAATAGAATTTGCTAGGCTTCAGACCACCTAGGCCTCCTTTGGACAAGTGGTTAATTATACTAACACAGAATATACTATGACTTGGAAACAGTCTTTTCTATTCAACTGAGATCTATATATTGCACAGAATCATTCAGGTCATATTAGTTTATTGCCATGTTGAATGAGATGAACTTTGAACAAATAGCCTCAGCAGGAATGAAAACAAAATCTACTTCCCACAGTCACACTGGAGCACATTTCAAAATAAAAGTTATACATGGGTAATAAAATAGTCCAGTAGAAATACAGCACACAACATATAAAACCAAATCAAAGTTTTTTTTTTTCTTTTGCCCAAACTGGGTACACACACACACACACACACACACACACACACACACACACATTTTCAGAACCGCTTGTCCCATATGGGGTCACGGGGAACCGGAGCCTACCCGGCAACACAGGGCGTAGGGCCAGAGGGGGAGGGGACACACCCAGGATGGGACACCAGTCCGCCGCAAGGCACCCCAAGCGGGACTCGAACCCCAGACCCACCGAAGAGCAGGACTGTGGTCCAACCCACTGCGCCACCGCACCCCCACCACTGGGTACATATCTGCTATTATATAACTTTTATACTGAGAGTCATCAGCAATAGATTTCATAAATCTGTCATTTAAAATGGGTAAAAAACAAACAAAAAAAAATCATTAAATAATCATTCAAAAAAACATTAATATTGATTTAACAGTTATTTAACAAATTTGCACAGATTTTATTCTAATTTACATTATATATTCTATATGATATTCTATAACCTGCTCTTATATGTAGTACAGTCAAGTTGTAAAGCTGGCCATCATGTCTGTAAGGCACTGGTGAATGTGGCACATTTCAGCAAAGAGGAATGTTGACTGTACCATGTATATATTAATGTAAATTATATCAATTCCACATAAATAATATCAATTCCACATAAACAATATCAATTCCACATAAATAAATATCAATTCCACTGGGTTATTCATGAAACAGCCAATTAAATAACTGATAGTTTAGCTATTAATCAGCTACTTTATTCTAAGAAATTCTACAGTACAGAGACATGATATTTATTCATTTAGCTGATGCTTTTCTCCAAAGCAACTTACAATGTTAAGGTGTTTACAATTATTTACTCATTTAAACAGCTGGGTAATTTTACTGAAGAAATTTAGGATAAGTACGTTGCTCAAGGGTACTACAGCCAGAGGTGGGGATCAATCTTGCAACCTTTAGAGCCAAAGGCAGTAGCTCTAACCACGACGCTACCAGCTGTCCCTGGCAGAATATTATTCAAGAGGAAAAATCTAAATGATGTTCAGATGTTTTTTGGAAACTATATTTACGCAGGTATACAGCCAGGATGACATTTAAGGTTATATGACATCTCCTTTCTGGGAAGGTCCACTTCATTCGACTCAACGAATCTTTCTCAAAAAGTCAATTTAAAGATGTTCAAATCATGCCAACAGCGCACTCACCTTTCATTGTTCTGACTGCTTGTCCCATTTTGCCTTAGCTTCCTCTTGAGCAGTATAAGAATCCTGATAGACCTATGGGCAGTGGAACATGTTAACAGCCATGCAAAATATGCAACTAAAACTCTCTTCTTGTGCAAGTTATATCTGAGAGAGACATATACGGAAAAGTACTGCACCTGAGAATGCCGAGCAGCAATGATACACCCCAGGTCACAGTACTTAGTGTCCACCACTTGTCCGACTTGGCACGAATGAGCTGGGCATCAGCTGCCCAGGCGATGTGTTCCAATGGGTAGTACAACTGGTCAGCGACATTATTTATCACACCCATCCAGCGCAATCCAGGATCCCCCTCCTAAGAAAAAAAGGCTAAAATCAGAGAAATTATAGAACCAACTGGGACTTCTTTGTCTTGTATATTTCCGTTTATTCATTTAGCTGATGCTTTTCTCCAAAGTTATGTACGTCGTTAAGAGACAGCGATTCACTATTTATGAACAGAAAGATGTGCTGAGTCCAACTCATACCGACCACTCATGGTTTCCAAAGCAAGGAACCAAGAACAGCGGTTTTGCATGTCTCAAGGGGGTGCAAACACAGGTAAAACATATAAACTGCACACGCTATGAGCTGGACTCGAACCCCACACCCACTGACTAGCTCAAGATCCATGCAACAGAAACTTAACCTGCTGCACAACCATGTCCCCTACTGTTTATACAGCTTCATGATTGTGACTGGAGGCAAAGTACTTTGGCTGAAGGGTACTACCGCAAGGGGTAGGACTCTGAGTCCAGGGGGAGACCGCTCTAAATAGCAGCGATCAGAGCTGCTGCCATGCTCTCGAAGGACTCAGGTTCAAATCCCACCTGCAACCATGGTACCCGTGAGCAAGGAACTACTTACTCGGACTTGTTCCAGTACAGTGACCCAGCTGACAAAGCGAGTAAGTCACTGAAAGGGGGGAAAATGTCAGCTAAAGGCACAAAGAAGAGTTGACTGGAAGAAGAGGGACCGCCAGGGCTGTGGGCCCTTTACTGACCGAGGATCCGAGCCCATAGCTCCAGCTGTAGGACAGCATGGAAAGGTCGTCGAAGAGCCGCAGCACCGTGCGGCACTGGCTCAGCTGGGCCGACAGCAGCAGCAGGCTCCTGCCCAGCTCTGACTGCTCCTTCCTGGACAGGACCCCACCGACGAGCTGGGAGCCATAGCACAGGGTTCGAATCTGCAACACACACAGTTAACCTGAGGTTTCTCATTCTTTGAGTCTGCAACACACACACAGTTAACCTGAGGTTTCTCGTTCTTTGGCCAACACACACACACACACTTACTTCACAACAACAGGCATGATTGACTTTAGCCAGCGTGACTGCGTCAGTTTAATAATTTAATAAGCTTAGGGAACGTGTCGTGTGACATTTTGCACAGAAACAAAAGATTCGATACGAGCTGACAAAAAACACACCCACCACTTTGTCTCGCCCCCTGTAAGACTCCAGGACATTGACTAAAGACTCCACAGAATCCTGCATCATGTCGTACGGGTGCCTTTTCCTCGCGCTCACTCCTCGTTCCCGCGCACATACATTTTTTTCTTAAAGTCACTATTTCTTGTCTGCACGCTGGCTGCGCTGCCCTCACACAGATACAGATATAGAAATCAGACGGTATCGTTGACTTTCATATTGCATGTTACGGGAGATGAACTTTGAGCTCAACGCTCCAGTCTCGGCAGAAACAAACAACTTCCTGTAGTTCATATTTCAAAATAAGAGTCCTTCATGGCAGCGTTTCCTCCCGTCGCCACCCCCACAACTGAATAGGCTAGGCGATGTGGGAACGCAAGTTCTCCTCATGTACCGCGCTGAAAATCTGAAGATAAAGTGAATTATCGTAACTTAATCAAACCATGTAACAGTGATAACTAGTAGCATAATAGTTAGAGCTACTACCTTTGGATCCAATGGTTGCAAGTTTGAATCCCACCTCAACATACAGTACCCCCGAGTACTTACCCTACATGTAACATTGTTCAGTGATATTACCCTGCTCTATAAATGGGTCAATGATTGTAAGTTGCTTTAGGGAAGAGTGGCAGCTAAATGAGCCCATGTGAATAATGTATGGTGGCGCTTCAGGTTTGGATGGGGAGAAGAAGGATGCATGGACAGCATTCATGATGAATGCCTATTTTAACAGCAGCACAAGGAAATAATGCTCTTGGGCTGAGGACCCATTTCTTCAGGGCAGTCCAAATTTGCTAACAAAAAAACATATTTTCTGTTTTTTTTTTTTTTTTTATTTAAAAAAGAATTTAAGCAGTATATAAACACTATGGAGTGTAATAATAAGGCCATTAAAACTGTACATAATTGTAATATTTTTAAGGTAGTGATGCAATCAGCTATCCCTGGTGGTCTAGTGGTTGGGATTTGGTGCTTTCACAGCCCATATTCAATTCCCGGTCAGGGAACACTGTCTTAAGAAAGAAAAAACTACCCTTGGGCCTTCCAAAAAGGAGTGTGTTATTACAAGATGTTCAGCTGTAGTATCCTTGAGCAAGGTACTTACCCTAAATCACTCCAGTAAATTTACCCAGCTGTATACATGGGTAAATAATTGTAAATACCTCAATATTGTAAGTTGCTTTGGAGAAAAGCATCAGCTAAATGAATAAATGTAATGTCTCTGATTATTGGAGTGCTTTGTAATATTTTTTTGTGTATTCATTTTTGTTTGGTTATTTATTTCTCTTAGTTTATTCCCCAGATACGTTTGATGTTCTGGATTAATGTTCTTGTCCTTTGAGTGTTTGAATTGGTCAGATAAATAAAATAAAAAAAAAATCCTCAAGGATCTTTACCTTAAATCAGCCTTCCCAGCCTACTTAGCACCCCTCAAACTTTTCTCTCCTTTTACCCTGACAAACACAATTATCCCCTGTAAGTCCCCCCAGTGGTTGAACATTTAATTAAATTTTTCCCACAATACAAATATTTACAATGAACCCATTTTCCCCCTCAAACTCCCAGTAACACAGGTCGTTACAGCATTCCTGAGTAAAATAAGGTTTGCCCATTCCCTGAGTTCTTTACACAGCCACATAAAACACAAACATTTAAGTATGAAAACAGAAAATTAAACAATTTAAACAAGGTAATACAGTAGACCAGTAAGATAATAAGAGAAAACAATATAAAACACAAACACTTAAGTATAAAAATAGAAAATTAAATTTAAACAAAATAATACATTTACATTTATTCATTGGAGTAACCCGGCTCCAGCAATGTCCCGGCCGTTGACACATGGTACCAGGCTGGTGCCGAGGTCTGGCAGACCCTTCAGCAGCACCTCCTCCACAGTCAGGCCCAGGTAAAACGGCAGGCCGACCGCAAGAGGCAACCGCTCACAATCTTGCCCGAGCAGAGAGTCTGGCTGTCTACTAGGGGACGCCGGGGGGCTTACTTCGCCAAAAAACTCGGTCCCCGGTACGTTGGGCTGTTCAAGGTTCTCTGCCGAATCACTCCGGTCTCTTACCACCTCCAGCTGCCTCTGCACCTGAAGATCCACGCGTCGTTTCTCAAGTTTTGCGCTGCGTCACTACACCAACCACCACTGCACTTACCGCCTTCGCTCCCGTTGCAGGATGGAGGCTCCCCCATCTACGCGGTGCAGGTGCACCTAGGTTTCCGCCGGAAGGGTGGCATCCTGCAGTACCAGTGGACGGGGAGGGTTACGGCCCGGAGGATGTGTTGGGTTGTCGCGGCCGCTTGTGGGGGGAGGGGGGGTACTGTCGTGCCCTCTGCCTTGGTGCAACGAGGAACACCTGCCGCGGATCAGAGGAATGCAGCATAGAAGGGAGGCATGGAGTGCAGTCAGACTTGGAACCTAGTTCAGCCCTGCTACTCACTCGTGGCTCTACAACTTGCGGTCTTCTCCTGACCTTCCCGTCCTTGTTCCCATTCCTCGCCCTCTCTCCTTAATCCCAGTTCCCTCCTCGTGTCCCCGACCTTTCGGCTCGTACTTTTGACTTATGGTTTCAGATTCTCCTGTTAATGACATTCACTCCTCAGTGACCCACACCTGCATTACTGCCCACAACTTTTGGATTACCCCCCGATCAAGGACGCCTCTGTTCTGTGCTTTGGTCTGGAGACTCATGTCCCGGTGAGAACCATGACAGTACATCTAAATACACTGCTCAAAAAAATTAAAGGAACACTTTGAAAACACATCAGATCTCAATGGGGAAAAAATCATGCTGGATATCTATACTGATATGGACTGGGTAATGTGTTAGGAACGAAAGAATGCCACATCGTTTGATGGAAATGAAAATTATCAACCTACAGAGGGCTGAATTCAAGGACACCCCGAAAATCAAAGTGAAAAAATGATGCGGCAGGCTAGTCCATTTTGCTGAAATTTCATTGGAGAAACTCAAAATGGTACTCAGTACTTTGTATGGCCCCCACGTGCTTGTATGCATGCCTGACAACGTCGGGACATGCTCCTAATGAGACGACGGATGGTGTCCTGGGGTATTCCCTCCCAGATCTGGACCAGGGCATCACTGAGCTCCTGGACAGTCTGAGGTGCAACCCGGCGGCATCGGATGGACCGAAACATCATGTCCCAGAGGTGTTCTATTGGATTTAGGTCAGGCGAGCGTGGGGGCCATTCAATGGTATCAATTCCTTCATCCTCCAGGAACTGCCTGCATACTCTCGCCAAATGAGGCCGGGCATTGTCGTGCACCAGGAGGAACCCAGGACCCACTGCACCAGCGTAGGGTCTGACAATGGGTCCAAGGATTTCATCCCGATACCTAGTGGCAGTCAGGGTGCCATTGTCTAGCCTGTAGAGGTCTGTGCGTCCCTCCATGGATATGCCTCCCCAGACCATCACTGACCCACCACCAAACCGGTCATGCTGAACGATGTTACAGGCAGCATAACGTTCTCCACGGCTTCTCCAGACCCTTTCACGTCTGTCACATGTGCTCAGGGTGAACCTGCTTTCATCTGTGAAAAGCACAGGGCGCCACTGGTGGACCTGCCAATTCTGGTGTTCTATGGCAAATGCCAATCGAGCTCCACGGTGCCGGGCAGTGAGCACAGGGCCCACTAGAGGATGTCGGGCCCTCAGGCCACCCTCATGAAGGCTGTTTCTGATTGTTTGGTCAGAGACATTCACACCAGTGGCCTGCTGGAGGTCATTTTGTAGGGCTCTGGCAATGCTCATCCTGTTCCTCCTTGCACAAAGGAGCAGATACCGGTCCTGCTGATGGGTTAAGGACCTTCTACGGCCCTGTCCGGCTCTCCTAGAGTAACTGCCTGTCTCCTAGAATCTCCTCCATGCTCCTGAGACTGTGCTGGGAGACACAGCAAACCTTCTGGCAATGGAACGTATTGATGTGCCATCCTGGAGAAGTTGGACTGCCTGTGCAACCTCTGTAGGGTCCAGGTATTGCCTCATGTTACCAGTAGTGACACTGACCCTAGCCAAATGCAAAACTAGTGAAAAACACTCAGAAAAGATGAGGAGGGAAAAAATGTCAGTGGCCTCCACCTGTAAAACCATTCCTGTTTTGGGGGTTGTCTCATTGTTGCCCCTCTAGTGCACCTGTTGTTAATTTCATTAACACCAAAGCAACTGAAACTGATTAACAACCCCCTCTGCTACTTAATTGACCAGATCAATATCCCAGGAGTTTAATTGACTTGATGCTATACTCTGATTAAAAAGTGTTCCTTTAATTTTTTTGAGGAGTGTAGATTCAGTAATATTACTAAAAAGTAACAAATTACTTTTAACAAATTACAAACAACATTATGGCATTTAGGTATTTGTATACCAACTAAACGTGGAAAATGGTGGGTGATACAATGTTTACATAAATGTACATTGTTTAGGTAGCACAAATGCAAATGAGGAAACCACATCCAGATGAATGACAGATTTTAGAAAAATTGGGAAATATGTATTTAATAATTGTTGAGTGAAAAAAGACTAATTTGTCATGTGCTATACATATACACATATGTACACACACACACACACACACACACACACACATTTTGGGACATGTATTTACTAGAAAATTACAGTTTTTACATTAAATTTTTATTCATTTTATTTACTTTTCATTATTTCGATTTAGGCGCGGTGGCGCAGTGGGTTGGACCGGGTCCTGCTCTCCGGTGGGTCTGGGGTTCGAGTCCCGCTTGGGGTGCCTTGCGATGGACTGGCATCCCGTCCTGGGTGTGTCCCCTCCGGTCTTACGCCCTGTGGTGCCGGGTAGGCTCCGGGTCCCCGCGACCCCGTGTGGGACAAGCGGTTCAGAAAATGTGTGTGTGTGTGTATTTTGATTTATTTAACTGACCATTATCACCAGTGAGACATCCAGTGAACACTATGTAGTAGTATCAGCCGCCAACTTATTCAGCCAAGGTGATTTACAACGGTAGATTCACTACTTACTGTGAATCACTTATGCATGCACCAGTGAAAGACACTTTCTCTTTGTTACTCACAATTATTTTTTGCAGCTAATATTGCTTCTGTGCAGCAAAGTGTATAGGCTTTAAATATTTAGATGTAGGGGGTGTGGTGGCGCAGTGGGTTGGACCACGGTCCTGCTTTCTGGTGGGTCTGGGGTTCGAGTCCCGCTTGGGGTGCCTTGTGACGGACTGGCATCCCGTCTTGGGTGTATCCCCTCCCCCTCTGGCCTTACGCCCTGTGTTACTGGGTTGGCTCCGGTTCCCTGCGACCCCATATGGGACAAGCGGTTCTGAGAATGTGTGTGTGTGTGTGTGTGTGTGTGTGTGTGTGTATATTTAGATGTATTTGTGTATTTCACGTGAGGACTTTCATTTAAATGTCAGCCAGACAGCAATGACCTGCACTAACTGACTGGTTAGTGAAGTGTAGAGCAATTGGCTTCGAAGTGCACACAAAAACACTTCTCAGCGATACAAAAAATAACAACCCAATTTTATTGGGAGACATAACTTTTACAGGAACCCTGGCATTAATAATTATGGTACAATGGCTTTTATCAATGAAAATGATTTCTTGATAATACTGGTAAGGGGTGTCGTGGCGCAGCGGGTCTGGCCAGGTCCTGCTCTTTGGCAGGTCTGGGGTTTGTGTCTCACTTGGGGTGCCTTGTGATGGACTGGTGTCCCATCTGGGGTGTGTCCCCTTCTCCCACAGCCTTGCGTCCTGTGCTACCAGGTTAGGCTCCGGTTTACTGCGACCCTGCTTGGGACAAGCGGCTTCAGCTTGTGTGTGTGTGTGTGTGTGTGTGTGTGTGTGTGTGTGTGTGTGTGTGTGTGTGTGTGTGTGTGTGTGTGTGTGTGTGTGTGTGTGAGTGAGTGTGAGAGAGATAATACTAGTGCACTTAGTTACCATGATGGAGCATCCATGTCAAACAGAAACATCTTTGAACAAGTCCAGATGTACATCCACAATCAAACCCACATACAAAAACTCCTGACAGATACAAAAAAAACTTTGTCTATAACACTTAGCAACTCTGAAGAGAAATATAAGGAAACTTAACTTACTGTTTGCCTAAAATAGACTGTCATGATAAAGATAAAATCTGTGATTGTTCAAAGCACTGCACAAAATCATAGTGTATAAAAATAGACTACAAAAATCTATTTACAAATGAACTCAGTTGCCATTTTTTGCTGGTCAGTCTGCAGCCTCTGTAGATATCCAATGCTATAGTCTTCAGGGAAAATGTTTTGGGGCTGTCCTGAACTCTGTTTCACAATAAATTAAGATTATCTCAGTAGTAACACCAAAACAGGAAATCCATCCACAGTCATTGTACGTCCATTTAGGTGGTATTGGAGTCATTATCATAGACTTCTATAAGACAAAGAGAGAGAAACATATTACATACTAAATTACTAAAATACACAGTTTGTTTTTACAGTTTGTCTTATGGAATTCTGTACTGACACATATGTCACTTTTTCATAACTAAATTACTCAGAGGAGCAATACATTCTAGAAATTTAGTAATTATGAAATTGCTTGTTATAATTGCTTGTGATTTTCTCACACGAATTGTTACGGATCAGAAATAAATCAGAAGTACAGACCTGTATCATTATCAATATCATCATAAATATCACCTTCCCTGGAAAGAACAAAAAAAATAAATATAATTATGCCTGAAATCAAACTAATACAGATTAATGCAAAGTTCTTAAGTAAAATGACGAAAAACAATTTGTTATTGGAAGTCTAGCCACATAGCGTAAACTAAAATATTTTTATATGAATTTATGATATAAAACCAGATTTGTGTTGACTAACTGTATAGATCATTCAATGAAATACATATACGTACTCGTGTAGCAGGAATACCCTTGGCACATATCCATCTGTAAAAAAGAGACAATAGGTTAGCAACCCCTCAAAATAACTAAATATTTTTAAGACACTGAACTGTTATTAAAGGCATGCATCATTTTCCCATATGCATACTTTATTTTGTAGGATTCATTATTAATTGTACCAAGTACACACACACACACACACACACACACACACACACACACACACACAGAGTCTACAACTGTTTATCCCCGAGCAGGGGTGTAGCAAGCTGGAGCCTAACCTGGCAACACAGGGCGCAAGGTGACACACCGGACAGGACGCCAGTCCACGGCGAAGCATCCCAAGCAAGGCTCGAACCCCAAATCCACCCACAGAGCAGGTCCCAACCAAACCCACTGCACCACCACATCCCCAACTGTACCAAGTACACACACACACACACACACACACACACACACACACACACACACACACACACACACACACACACACACACCAAGTAGTTCGGTAAATAAGTGGAAATCATTTGCTAATTAGCATCTCAAGGTGGCGCTGTGCACTTACATTTCCCCATTCCATTACGACACAATGCTTTCTTGTCATTGGCAAACTGAATGACTTCAAGGATTTCGCCAGGAATCAGAGGCAAGTCCTTCCCTCCTCCCTTCTTAATGCTAGTATTGGGGTCAACCATCATGTTGCACAGCACGTGTATAGGACCTTCGAACTGACAGCACACATGCACAAAAATTTTGAGTAATCTTTTCACATGGTTACTCTTGTTTACATATCTGTGTTACAACCTACTTTAAAGCTTTGTGCTGATGCTAGACTGCATACGACCCTTTCCGCAATATAATTTTAATTTTATGTCACATCTCTCAGAGGTTTCAAATATGGTGCTTCACAAAACTCAGTGCAAACAAATAATGTCACTTAAAATGATTTCGTATTTTCATTTGCTGAATTTGATCCTGTTTGGCAGTAACACATAAACTGCAATTTATACATGAAATCAGAGACAAGATAACACAAAGAAGGCTTTTAAAATGATATCACTTGGAATATAGATGAGCAAACTATCACACTGCACTTGACTTTGGTGGCAATGAGTTTAATCCCTGAAAATGGCTAAAATACAAATTCAGATAGTTTGAAAGAAAAATTAAAAAAATCCATCTATCCATTATCAATAACTGCATGTCCATTGCAGGATCGCAGTAGTCCAGTTTTTTTCAAACTGACATTTAGGCATTATCAGAATAAACATTAGTGGCATATCACCCTCCTCAAGGGATCATTATCAATCAAGTACCAAATCCAGTTTAGTTGTCTTTTGTCTAAATTTGCCTTACATAATTGAAGAAAACTCCTCCAAAAGAGTAGGCATCAGTTCTATTTTTTAACAATATATTCTCAATAGTGTCAAGGAGTTTTTTGTGTAATTGCAACCTGAAGATACTCTTTTTGTGTAGCACTCTATTATTTCCATTTACTTTCATAGTAAAAACAAGCAAGAGTAATAGAACAGAGCTCACCTTAAACTTTTTTCTAAATTCTTTTTCCTCCTTCTCCTGTTTCTTGCTTTTTTTTGGGTCTAGACTGTTACCACAAAAAAGGACAAAAACTCATTAATATTCTGTGAGGTCATGCCTATAATAACTGAACGCAAATATGAAAAGTAGAATACAAAATGTAGAACTGCCTTGTAAACAAAATGTGCATAGCCTTCCTAGGCAATTCAACACCTCAGCCCTACAAAGTAACCTATTAACATGACAGAGTTGGTTCAGCTAAACATTAACCAAAGCATAAATCCAGAGGCAGTATAATTAACATATAATTACTTATTAATTTCTTTTTTGCAGTCAGTTCCTCATTCTTTAACTTGGATCATTGTGCTCATCACATGAGAGTTACAGTGACACAGTGGAACAACAAACAATTTAATAAGACATTGCTGAATGTAACAGTTATGTCGGTATCACTGTTCTCGAACATTTCAGATTTAGAATTACATATCTACATATATCTGACAGCTGAGCAAGAAGTTAGATGTCTTTTACATGTCTTATGGCTGGTCATACTGTTCCAAACAGTTTAATCTTATGTGTGTGTACCTGATTTCAATTGGAGGAGGAGGAAAGTCATCTGATAGTGCCTCCACATCATCATACACATCTGACCGGGAAAAGAAGACAATTTTCACCGACATAAAGCTGAGAGGCATTTTGCAATCATTTTTACTGTATACAAGTTCAAACTCATGATTTAAGAAAAGCTTCTTACCATCTCCTGCATTAATGCTACTGTAAAAAAAAAAAAAAAAAGAGTTTTGCTTAATGAACTTTTCTTTTTTGGTAGAGATACACTGGTCTGAAATTGGAAGTTCAGACCTAAACTGTCAGCAGCTGCTTGTTTACTGAGATGTGAATGAACCCATGACAGGAAGATGTGATAGGAAAATGATCCAGATTACCTGTCCAACTGATCTGAGGAGCCCACGTCGTAATAGACGTCGTCACCTGACAGTTTATCGATTTGTGGAGGTGGAAGGGGGAACAAAGAATCAGCAGGTTTTCCGAGAATCCTCCGTTTCACTTCCTCGTAGTCCACTTCCACGCAGGTGTTGCTTATGTAACCATCTACAACAAAATAAGTGGTCACTCCAAGGTGTTTCTTTTAGTACTAGATATTTTGACTTAACGGGGGGCGCGGTGGCGCAGTGGCGCAGTGGGTTGGGCCACAGTCCTGCTCTCCGGTGGGTCTGGGGTTTGAGTCCTGCTTGGGGTGCCTTGCGGTGGACTGGCATCCTGTCCTGGGTGTGTCCCCTTCCCCCTCTGGCCTTACGCCCTGTGTTACTGGGTAGGCTCTGGTTCCCTGCGACCCCGTATGGGACAAGTGGTTCTGAAAATGTGTGTGTGTGTGTGTGTGTGTGTGTGTGTGTGTGTGTGTGTGTGTGTATTTTGACTTACACTAGTGCAAGACAGTAACAGTTTGGAGAAATTTTTTATGGAATCTGAAGATGGCTTAAGTAAGGACAGAGTTCTGGTGAACTGGGTAGCACTAGTACCTGGGCTGATGTTTCTGACACAGCTCAATCTATATGGAGCTTGCATGTTCTGTCTTCCATGTTGTCTCAAAAACGTGTGCAGGAGAACCGGTGATTCTAATTACCCTTTGCATATGTGTGTGAGAAAAAAAAAAGAGTGTGTGACTGCCCTCTGATGGACTGGGGAAGCTTTTGACCTTGAATTTCAAAGAGATGACAATGACTTACATGTGCCAGTCATTGTGCGGGCCAGCCACCTGCCCTCCGGGTTGTTTTTGACCCGAATGATCTCCACTCTGTCACCTTGCCGCACAGATAGGTCATTCTTGCCCCCCTGCCAATCATGCTGGATCCTGGCTATATGAAGTACCTCCACTTTTTCAGTGAGCTACAAAACAGCAAAAAAGAACTGCTTCATTGGTACATGGGCAAGTCCAGTTATGTTATATACACAAAAAGAAAAAATGCGAACTAAAGAACATTGTTATGTATATGTCCCCTCACATTAAAACAAAACAAAGCAGAATCAATGATAGGTAGATGGTAAGTGTCTGCATTTTGTAAACAGGTGATGTCACACCTTAAATTTCTTCTTATATTCATTCTCTTTCTTCTGTTTCTCCTTCTGTTCTTTCTTTTCCAGGTCACGCTGCCGCTTCACTTCCTTCTGCAAATTCCTATCGTGACTGACTGGCTCTTCTGGTCTACAAAGAACAATGAGTTTTTAAGGTCTTTATTACCTCTATCTAAATGTAACAATACTAATTTTATAATAGAGACTCCATAATATGTCATACAAATGCATAAAATGCTGTATTTTTCCATTGAGGGTAAGTTATAAAAGCGAAAAAAAAAACACCATCATACAACACAAAATGACAAGTAAAAGTAAGGTAAAATGGCTTTCAGACTCACTCATCAACAGGTTCATAGATTTCACCAGTATCACTTTCCTTCAGGCCCAAAGAAAGAAGTGAAACAACAGATTTAATGTCTATTGTGAACGTATCCATTTGTTCAGAAAATAAGGCAGAAAAAACATAACAGCCATTTTCCCTAATAATAGGGTATTATAATAACGGAAAAAAAATCACTCTTTATATAATTATTTAAAATCATGTCTTTAAGATTACATTCTAGTCCTTATTCCATTTTATTGTTTCTATTTGGGGAAATGCTGAAGTTAGCTAAGAATTATAAATGCTTAATTAAAAAATACACACACACACTTTCGGAACCGCTCGTCCCGTACGGGGTCGCGGGGAACCGGAGCCAACCCGGTAACACAGGGAATAAGGCCGGAGGGGGAGGGGACACAACCAGGACGGGACGCCAGTCCGTTGCAAGGCACCCCAAGCGGGACTCAAACCCCAGACCCACTGGAGAGCAGGACCTGGTCCAACCCACCGCGCCACCGCGCCACCATGCCCCCCTTAAAAAATACATTTAAATATTGTTTGGACTAAATAATGAAAACTAACTGGCAGCTTTAATATACTTGAAACTTGTAGTTAGACGGATTAATAATATTTCTAAAGAAATAATGTACACATAACTGTATATTATCGGTACCAGGGAACAAAAAATGTTAGATCATGTAGATGCCAGATAGATTCTCACCTCATCCCCAGGTGTGGAACCACAGTTGTTGAAGAAATCTGTGAAAATTGATTAAAAAACTTTAAAATGTCAAAGGGTACAAAACTGATAAACTGAAGTGTGAAGCCTGGTATCTTAGAACTGTACCAATTCAAAAAATCAATCCATCCAATTTCATACCCAATATAACCATACAAGTTCAAAGTGGTCTAGAGTCAATTACAAAATAAGGTAAGATACCCCAATAGAGCATACAGTTGATTTCAGAAAGCATACACATATTTTTTTTTTTTTCCAGAACCGCTTGTCCCATACGGGGTCACGGGGAACCAGAGCCTACCCGGCAACACAGGGCGTAAGGCCAGAGGGGAAAGGGGACACACCCAGGACGGGACGCCAGTCCGCCGCAAGGCACCCCAAGCGGGACTCGAACCCCAGACCCACCGGAGAGCAGGACTGCAGTCCAACCCACTGCGCCCCCGCACCCCCTACAGCATACACACAATTACTATTAAACTGAAGAACTGAATAGCCCCTGAACTCACTCTCTTTTGTTAAGTGCTTGTCTTTATGAGAGTTGCAGTGGTCAAGATTGTATCCCAGAATCATTGGCTGCAAGGCTTGGAGCAGTACACCCAAGACAAGATGCCACACATATGTTTAGAAAACACAGACAATTTAGAGTGTCCAGTTCACCTGAACTGCACATCTTTGGACTTGGGAGGAAACCTACTCAGACACAGGACCATACTAACACCACACAGACTAAGCTGGACTTGAACCTATGCCTGAAGTGGCAGTGCCACTCACTGTGCCACAGAGCCACCCAACCCCTGAACTGAAAGGAAAGGACAACACACTTTATCATCTCTAACTGGGATTGTATCAACATGTTAGAGAAAATACATTATTTCATTTCCAAATTCTATTAATTCAGAATGAGAAGTATCTAAAAGAAGCCAGTTCCAGTGAGACAGAGTACTCCACTGCATTGCAGAATACATACAGTATATGGCGTAATAATTTACAGATACCAGTTCACTTAAAAACTCCACCATGGACAGTCCCAAGCCCAGCTTAGAAAGGAGGAGGGCAGGGCGTGGGGCTAACTACCACACCGTAAAAACCTTTCCAGCTACAAAAATGCCAACAAGGAAACTTCACGACATCTCAGCTCTTAAGGAAGCCTGGAGAGCCCTTGTTGGCGGCCTATGTCCCAGAAGGGGTAGAAGGCATAAGAAGTTGTTGTTCACTTAAACTGCATGAATAACCAGAACACCCAAATATAACATTCCAACTGCAAAAATCTGAGACCAGATTCACCATCATAACCCAGGAACTCAGAAAAAATAGCTTTATCCACTATTACTCACACACACACACACACACACACACACACACATTTTCAGAACCGCCTGTCCCATACGGGGTCACGGGGAACCGGAGCCTACCCGGTAACACAGGGCGTAAGGCCAGAGGGGGAGGGGACACACCCAGGACAGGACGCCAGTCTGTCGCAAGGCACCCCAAGCAAGACTTGAACCTCAGACCCACCGGAGAGCAGGACCATGGTCCAACCCACTGCGCCCCCTCCACTATTACCCATTTTTTGTAAAATAATGTAGTTCAAAATCATATTAAAATGTTTATTAACGGTATTTGGCAGTTTTTTTTAATATTTCACAGCAGCAGGTAGGTAAAGCTAATGTTTTCCTACATTTTAATCGCAGTATTAAGTGTGTTCTAGTAGTTATTGTCTGGGAAACTTGTAACAGCGTAGTGTTTTTTCACTTCCATAGCAACAACTACAACTTCTTGTATTTTAGAAATATGTACCAAGTTGTCACTTTTTAGAACTTTTCTGCAACAGCAAGTTAAACTAAATACAAGCTCTAGATACTTTTGGTGATAAAATCATCTGATCAGTTACTACTACTACTTATTTAAGTGATGGTTTTGTAGAAGGTGACTTGCTGTTTAGATTAAGAAAATGCTTACACATTACTTCTCTTTGTTATGCCAAAAACACAGAACTGTAATTATGAATTTATCTCTGTTACGAGAGTGAGCTCTATGCAATCTCTAAAACTGCAAACATATCAAATTAGGGGGATCTTAATATTCTGCTAAAATTGTCAAAAATTCACAAATAGTAGTCACAGTTTCAACATAATTAAGACTGTGTATTAAGTATAAAGAAATGACTAACACACACACACACACACACACTTTCAGAACCGCTTGTCCCATACGGGGTCACGGGGAACCGGAGCCTAACCCGGCAACACAGGGCGCAAGGCTGGAGGGGAAACACCCAGGACAGGATGCCAGTCCGTCACAAGGCACCCCAAGCGGGACTCAAACCCCAGACCCACCGGAGAGCAGGACTGCGGTCCAACCCACTGCGCCACCGCACCCCCTAAATGACTAACAAATTCAGATCTAAGTTTTAACAACAGTGCTGTTCTTTGACTGGCCAGTTGCATGAATTTGATCTGAATATTTAATATGTCAAAAAGTAGAAAATATGTTGTATATCAGTGTTGCTATCAAACTCTGAGAGGGGAGCTAATTAGAGCTAAATAACTTGACCACTATAAACAGACAGGCTACATTTTCACACGACCACAATAACCAACATGTCTTCATGCATGCTAAGTTAATACATATACTTAAAGAGAAGTTAGTCCTTTTATTAAAAAATAAGAAGTTAAAACCACTTTGAAATAACTAGTGCAAGAACATTGTATAAGAGGTTAAATGTATATTTTTGTGAATCTATCAGTAATTAAATACAGAAATAAACTATAGAGAAAGGCCTTCCCTCAGAATGATGCATTAAAGGTGTCACTCCTTATTTATGTTTTTCAGCTAATTGGTAATTATTAACCCTGAAAATTTACACACACATACACACAGTCTGAAACTGCTTGTTCCAAGCAGGGTCGTGGTGAACCAAAGCCTAGCCCAGCAACACAGGGTTCAGGGCTGCGGGGGACACTCCCCAGATGGGATGCCAGGCCATCACAAGCCACCCTAAGCAGGACTCGAACCCCACACCCGCGAGAGAGTGGGATGCAACCAAGCCCGCTGGGCCACCGTGCCTCCCACTGAAAAATTTGTTTTATCATTTTTAAAATTCATTCTACTCTTTTTAATATTTGTTTTTTTTTTAAATCTGTGTCTCAAAAGGAAATAAAACCATCAACTGGTAATGCCTACTTGATGCTGATAAAAATAATCCAGTGACCAATGGTTTACCGCTATGTTGTCCAGGTATACACATTGACTGAAACTGCTTGTCCTGAGCGGGGTCGCGGCGAACCAGAGCCTAACCCGGCAGCACAGGGCGCAGAGCTGGAGGGGGAGGGGACACACCCTGGGCAGGATGCCAGTCCACCGCAAGCACCCCCAGACCCACCAGAGAGCAGGCACAGGCCAAACCCTTTGCGCCACCGCACCTCCCTCGTTGTTCGGGCAGAGATCCTGAATACTGTAACTAAGGCCTGTGCTTACTGTACCTTCTTTGAAAGCAGACTTTGAAGGCGGGGGAGGTGGTGGAGGTGGAAGTATGTCAACATCATCGTAGGTGTCTTGATCATCGTCTTTCACACTTTGGAAGGAAGACAACACAGTGATGGTACTTAATGGCATTGCTATATTTCTTTTTTGTTAAAGAAAATGTAAAAAAAAGAATCACCTAAGGTGGTTGAATCATTTACATTGATCAGAGAAGCTTAGAAGCTTACTTGGTGTCAGAAATCTGTAACAGAAAAAAATGCACTTATCCCAAAAAAGTTCACTGTTTAAAAGAAAAAACTAAACACTAAAACTAAAAAGAAAAAACTGAACACAATGTAATACTTTTCAATTTTTTGGAGATTTGGTAACACAACAATTACATGAATCTTTCATATATATATAATTTAAAAAAAAAAAAAAAGTTTCTTTTATGTATATGTACTAAGTTATCTAGCGTTTCATGCCCTGAAAAAAAGAAAAAGACCAATTTCAGAAGCAAGTTTGTTATGAAAAAATCTTTTCCCCCTTCTTCATTTGCGTCACAGTTTTGTCATTTCACTACTTTGGATATTTCAAGTGGCCTATCAGCATCCTGCATAGAAAACAATGCAGATTTAACATTTCAGCAAACTGCAAGCCTTTTGTATCAACCCAACCTCAAAGATGTGAATTTAATGTGAACAAATGAAGTGCGCCCACGCAATCCTAGAACAAAAGAACGCTAGACACAAACACTATGCAAAGGCACAAATACAGTCCCTCAAGCCTTTTAGAAAAAGCCTTGCTCCAAAGCACCTATTCCCATTGTAACTACACATTCAACTGAATAAAACATTTTTCACAATGGTTCATCAGCAGTTCCGTGCGCTACATACATTTTTAGTTGCTATGGAAGTTATGCCTGAGCTTTTTCTGCTTTTTATGTGGCCGTTTTTATCTGCATTATTTATTTTATGCAGATTTTTTGTTGTCATTTTTACCAAGGGTTCCAATGATTTTAGAGGTGACTATAGCATAAAATGTAGTACACTTGGACCTCAAAGTACAAACACAACTGAGACTGGAACTCTGATTGTACCTTAATTTGTTTGTGACACAAGGCACCAGTCTGTCATTAGACTATGTATCATAAAAAAGGAAAACAAGAAAAAAAGTCGAAAAACTTTGGGCTTTAATTCAAACACATCAGAATACTGATAAATGAGCTATAAAATGAAAAAAAAAATAAAAAAATAACTGGATTCCTTATACTATTTATGTTATTTTTTTGGACTTCCTGTTTCAGTAAGGTACAAAGAAGAGGTGATGAGAAAACTTTTTGTCCACTATCAACATGGTGAAAGGTAAAGGACTGACAATTCAAATTACACAAATGATTGTTGACTTCCACAAACTGGATCATGGACACAGAAAATAAAAATCAAATATAGAATTTAGCACAATTACAGTAACAATCAAGAGGCGCAAAGCCACAAAAACAGTGTGTAACTGAAAAGGATGCAAGTGTATCTTGTCCAGACACATAGTTTGGAAAATGTTGAGAGAGACAAAAAGAGGCAAAAAAAGAACCCAAGGGTTAATGCTGGAGAACTACACTACCTTCTGTCACCTTAGGGTCACCAAGTCTGGTATCCTAGGGTATCGTCAGAAGGTACCTCTACGCTAAGGAAAGCATGTTAGCGTAGAGGTAGTAAGTCTTTGTGGAAGCAGTTGGAATTTGCTAAACTCCAACAGAAATTTGAATGGAACAAGGTGGTATGGTCAGATGATACCAAAACTACATTTTATGGCCACCCACAACACCAGTACATTTGCCATCAGGAGAAAGACACACACAAGGAATAGTATATTGTACATCATAAACTGTATATTTGAACAAAATACTGAGGTTCTCTTCTTTGTCACAACACATAGCTGTTTATTTGACACTTTTTTTGTCTTTATCAAAGGTGTCACCAATTTTGGAGTCGACAGTATGTAGAACCCACAGAGCAATGAAAAATTAGAAATCCACCAATTAGCGGACACTTTTATTTAAAATGCCTTACAAGTAAAGTCATTTATCCAGCAGAACATTTCACTTCAACAATATAGGTTTAAATAAAGTGCTATACTTTGCTGGCGGTTACTGTAACAGGGCTGCTCTTCAGACTAGGGTGACCAGTCTTGAGGATATAAGCATGTAGTGGCTAAATGCATGCCACCAGTTACCTCTGATAATCCCGCAGTAATCATGGCTTCACACAAAGAAATTTGCAGCAGTTGGTTTAATGCATTCAGTTGAATCTTAAATAAAATATATATAATACTCACATCACTGACTGCTGCTGGCTTAGGCTGCTTGGTTTGAATGGTGGCCTTGGTGGGCCTGATGGACTTGCTGACCCAGGAATGGGTAGATTAACAGCTCCTATCCAGGAAGACAAACTCACTTTACAAAGGAGTTGCAACATGCAACAGTATAACTTATTGCTTGGTTAAATGTGTCATGCTTAACTATGAAATTTAAATTTACCTGATGCATTTCACTAAAGCAACTCACACACACACACACACACACTTTCCGAACCGCCTGTCCCATACAGGGTCACGGGGAACCGGAGCCTACCCAGTAACACAGGGCGTAAGGCCAGAGGGGGAGGGGACACACCCAGGACGGGACGCCAGTCCGTCGCAAGGCACCCCAAGCGGGACTTGAACCCCAGACCCACCAGAGAGCAGGACCTGGTCCAACCCACTGCGCCCCCGTGCCCAAAGCAACTTACAATTATTTAATAATTACTACAGCTGGTATTTTTGTGTTTGTTAATCTATACTAAAGCCTTAAGTTTTGAGAGTTATTCTGGCACAATCAGGTACACAAAATCTGGAGTTTGTAGGAAGTGGCACTTCAAAATTATTGCACAGGAATGACATGAAAAACAACCTTCAGAGTGAAAAACTCAGTCAAAGGTGCATTGTCAACAAGATTACAAGTTTTTTATTATTAAAACCTCTTGTCCAATGCAGTGTTGCAGTGGTCTGGAGCCTATCTCAGAAACATATAGTTCAAAGCAGAGCATACTTTGTACAGAATGTGGGTCCATCACAGGGCATCACACACACACACACACACACACACACACACACACACACATTGTCTTTGACCTAGAGGAAACCAAAATGAACACAGAGAGAACCTTATTATTATTATTATTATTATTATTAATAATAATAATAGTAAAAAATATGAGCATCCCGACGATTAAAGTACCTCAGACAAGGAGATGTTCTGACTGTTTGTGGTCCTTTACAGAACACACTAAGATCAGAGCACAAGAGAGGGGATTACCTGTCTTCTTCCCCAGTGATGGGCGTCCAGGCAGCGGAGGTGGTGGTGCAGCTTTCCGGTAGCAGTCCAGGTTAACAGTGGGGGGGCGTTTGGGTTTGACAGGTTTTGGTCCCTCAGGGGGTAGAGTCCTCCTAAGAGGAGGCACTTCTGCCATGCTTCTCTGGCTACGCAGTGTTGATGTGGGAGATGGAGTTGGCTTGAATAGGGGGCTGTCCTGCATAGATGGCTTCAGCATCATGTTTTGCAACAGTTCCCCGGTAGCTTTGACCTTTCCTGGTACTCTGTCCTTCACTGGGCTCTCTGTTTTGGGTTCCTGCGGAACAGGAGCAGTCCGGTGGGATGGAGGTGGTCTGGGAAAGACACCAAAAGGTGGGGACGGCCTTGTTGGGCCTGTGGACTCAGGTTCAACTGCAGATGGTCTGGCCATCCAACTAAGGTCTGGAGATGAACGCGGTCCAGGAGCGGCAGGCGACAGTTTAGGTCGGGCGGCACCATTCGCTGAAGGGCTGTGTCCTGCTGGTGGAACTGCTCTTGGAAATCGTGGCATCGGAAGCCTCTGGGAATCACCACCTTTGGCATCAGCCATTTCAGCCTTCGCATGAAATCTGTCCCTCAAGGTCTTGAAGTCCACGTTCTCCTCCTATCAGAGACAAGTCAGAAACTGAGCTGCTCTGCAATAGAGAAGGAAGCAACATGGAAGAGAAACTAGACCAGCCCCTACCCTTCTCAGAGCTCTCTGCACAGCCACCAGCTGCATTCACTACAGAAAATGAAACTCATCCCACACATTGACACTGATCAGAACACCACAGATCCTTCCTGACACAATATAAACCCAAACCCGATGATCCAAAAAACAACTTTCAGTAAAGGCGAATACAGAAAAAAATGTTTGGATTGAATTATACTGTGATTAGAGCAAAGAATATGTCTAAGCACTATGAATTCACCTGTTAGAGTTAACATTTAAAGTTTTAAATGATGACTTTGCTTCAGAAAGAAGCAAAGTATTACATCGGTAATGCAAGTGTTCACTGTGGTACCATTATTTTCACAGTATGTGGTGACAGTAAGGTAAGATGACATCCAAAAAGGTTGTTGTTTAATGGTGTAGTACAAAAATTCATATTACTTTGGAATGTTTATGAAGCAGTCATCCACACTATAAGTTCAGCCCATAAATGACAAGACAATGTCTCTGTGGGCCATTTAATTTAGGACTATGTTTATTTTTTCAATGCATGTCTACGATGCTTTATTGAGATTTCATTTGCCAGAATTTTACATTTTAGAAAATGTGCTTCATTCTGCATTTCAGGACTGAAAACATTAATTTTGCTCTATTACTGTACACACATGAAGAAGCTTGAAGAGCAATAACCACTGGTTATGTATTAAAAATGTCAAATGAACCTACTGAGAAGCTTTAAAAAAGGCAGCTTAGAAAGTCCCAACTTTGATGACAATTAGCTGGATCACAAAACCACTTGGTATGATAGCAACCACACCAGCTGGCATTTCAAACTGTCAGTGCTAGAGAGAAAACATGGCAGTTCCTCTGAAAAATGAGGTCACACAGATCACCATAATGGGGCAGCAATGGTGTACTCGTTTTAGTTATGAATTCAGAGAGAGACTCCTGAAAGTTTTTTGCCCATTCTAAAGAAAAGTGGCATTGGTAAGATGCTTAAATTTTTTCCACTCTGCTTTGTCTTTGACAGCACAGATCCTCAGATAAAAATTGGGCAAATGTAAATTTTGAACAATGCATACAGGCAGGAAACAACAGTAACCACACACACAGCTATACACCTAGGCAGTTCAAAAATGGTAGTCATAGAGACTGCCGAAAGTTTCCCATTCGACCTATCAGAAGCATGCATTAGCTTCTCAAAACAGCCTGTTGAAAAACACAGGAAGTAAGCAGGGTCTTTCTTATCTGTGCTTCAAAAAAACACTCCTGCACAATGCATTACCTGCATCAGCAAACAACTGACTGTTCCTAGCAGACATTCAGAATAAGTACACTTGGAAAAGCAAACAGTGAAAAGTTACAAGTGGTTAGTTCCGTTTCTTCATCATTCATTTTGAAACTCCGACAGTCACATCTATAACCATGGTGGACTCCAAAACTCAGCTGAGAAATAAGCTATTACATTATTCCTGTCAATAATCCTTTAGATATTTTCACCAAAGTGAGTAAGCCTCGAAACCAAATGAGCATACCTGGAAACCTAATCTATTCAGGAATCAGAAAACAGAGCATAAGAAAATAAATACAGTAGATGGCAACAGGAGAGATTACGAGCATGTATATGTTTACACAATGCAACAAAATTAGTGTGTGTGAGTGTGAATGAACAAGTGTGTCTGGAATAGGCTCAGGATCACCACGACCCTAAAGAAGAGGTTATTGGTAATTGGATTGATGGACAGTTGTCCCATACTTTGGTCCTAACCAAAAAGCCTTCATATGGAACCACTGTGCAGATAGCTGTTTTTCCTCTTTCTGTGTTTCCACAGCTGAACACTAGAAGTCCTTTCTTTTTCCTCAGAACTCCCCTAATCCCACTGCTCCAAGCAGTTACATTTACTTATTTAGCAGACACTTTTCTCCAAAGTGACTTCCAATGAACTCTATGTAGTGTTATCAGTCCACACACCTTATTCACCAAGGTGACTTACACTGCTAGATACACTACTTACAATGGGTTACTCATCCCTGCATCAGTGAAACACACTCTCTGTGTCACTCATACACTCTGGGTGACAGTCACCAACCCACCTGAACAGCATATCTTTGGACTGTGGGAGGAAACCCACATAGACACAGGGAGAACATGCAAACTCTACACAGACTGTGTGGGGATCAAACCCACATCCTTTTGCACCACCCAGGCTCTCTGAGACAGCAGCACTACTCGCTGTGTCACCGTGCTGTTTGTCAGTCCATGTCTACAAAAATATTTTCATCCAAGCAAATAATGTATTGCCTCAGGATTAACCGTATCTTATTTTGGCTGCTCCACATTTACTGTGTTCTGCAGCCCAGTATGTTATCATTCCTGTTAAAAGATATGACATAGCTTCCTGTCTTTCTGTGTAAATTCTTAATAACCAGCCTTCTCATCTCCTAAGGTTTTCACATGCAGCCTGCTCTGTCCCAAAGCTGTTTCTGACTCCAAACCACTCAACCTGATTGACTGCTGTGTGACAGAGTGCGGTACCCTGTTAAGGTCAGAAAATAAAAAGTTAAACGCGGAAGCTGTGGTGTTTGCAATGTTTCATTTGAATTAATGTCCGGGTGAAAAAATAAAAATCACTAATAAATTAGAACAGATGTGAAAGTTAACAGATGC
The DNA here is from genome assembly GCF_900964775.1 of Scleropages formosus. NCBI lineage: Eukaryota > Metazoa > Chordata > Actinopteri > Osteoglossiformes > Osteoglossidae > Scleropages > Scleropages formosus. The sequence goes on from NC_041814.1 coordinate 6,182,928, forward strand.
CATTACGATCCAACTGAACATCACCACTGTCTTTACCTCTCCAAGATCAAGGAGCTCTACATATCAGATTGGTTCTATGTCATGCCATTCCTGACCTCTCTTCACTGGCTTCTTACCACGGTCTGCATCAGACTGACGACCCTGGAACTGGCCTACAAGGCTGTTAGGGGAGTGGGCCTGACAATACTGTAGAAGGTAGTTTACCTATAAGGCACATTAAGGCACACAGTTACTCTACTCCATCTGAACTGTGGCAGAATGACCTCCAGATGACAGTAAGCAGTGCACGGTCTCTGTCCATGCTTTGAAAGATGCTGAAACCCCACCGCTTCACACTTTTTTTCCTCACACCAGAAGCTTCAACAACTTGCTTACTGAACTGTTCTTCAGCTCAGCATTTTGCACATGGTTGTTGTGGTCATATTAGTGGCAAGGACAGCAGGTAGTACAAAGGCTAGGGCTGTCAGCTTGTAAACCGAAGATCTTGCATTTAGATCTCACTCCTGCTTTAGTACTTCTTATCAAGATACCTTCCTTAAATTGCTCCAGTAAATATACCCTACTTTATAAATGTGTACATCATGGTAAGGATGTTTGTGCAACACAAAAATTTGCCTTGAATAAAGAAGTCAGATAACTGAAGGTGAATGATAACAGCTATTTGGTCAGAGATGACTATATATTGCTGCTCTCTAATGTGATACTTCAGTGTCAGTGTATTTTCATATTGCTTTACTGGCTATTCCGCTATGCGATTAATAGGGACGTTTGATTAGAAGCGATAAGGTGTGGTTTAATTTTTATCCTGTATTGTACTCCTCTAAGATGATCTTTGATTATGTGTGTAATCTTAGACAAATTTCCTTAGTATTTTTAGCAAGCGGTATACTGTGCAGATTAAATGTTGTTGTACACCAAATCTGAGAGTGCCAACCAATTTAATCTTAAACAATTTCATACAGTTGGGATTCCAGCAGCCAAGATCATTCTTTAACATCATCAACTGAGTTAAACTCTATATTTGATGTTCTGAAATACATTAAGGGGGGGGGGGTGGGTTGGACCAGGTCCCGCTCTCCGGTAGGTCTGGGGTTCAAGCCCTGCTTGGGGCGCCTTGCGACGGACTGACGTCGCGTCCTGAGTGTGTCCCCTCCCCCTCCGGCCTTACGCCCTGAGTTACCGGGTTAGACTCCGGCTCCCCGCGACCCCATATGGGACAAGCGGTTCAGAAAGCGTGTGTGTGTGTGTGTGTGTGTGTGTGTGTGTGTGTGTGTGTGTGTGTGTGTGTGTGTGAAATACATTAATGTGATCCCAAATCACCAACTGAGGTACATAAAAAGTTTAAAATACCTAAATTGCGTTTATGTTGTGGATTTGAAAAAGGGTTTTTTAGTGGAAAAATCAACCAACCAATGTCAACAACCGCTTGTCCCGAGTGGGGTTGCGGCAAGCCGGAACCTATCCCAGAAACAAATGGCTCAAGGCTGTAGTGAGAGGGGAAACACCCTGGATGGGATGCCAGGCCATCGCAAGGCATCCCAAGCAGGATTCAAATCCCAGACCTGCCACACAGCAGGCACCAGCCAAGCCTGCTGCACCACCTTTAGTGGAAAACTGTATTAATTATTTCTCTAAAATAACATTTCTACACATGATTTTTACAGGAGTAAGTAACTGTATAAGTAACCATATGTCTAATTATGTGCCACATGATGGACTCAGCAGCACAAGCTCAACAAACAAGCTAGCAATACTGATAACAGCGATGCCATAAAACATCACATGCAAGCTATAACCCAAAATGTAATGCTCATTACTTACTCACTAGGTATCAACCATAAAGTTTATGATCTGTTTTTTTTGCATAGAATTACAACAAGTTTTAGTGGGTGCATTGTACATTTGACTAGAAGACCAAAGGCTAGAACATGTTGGCAAACAAGGGAGCATTGCATTTAACACGACTAATAATGAAAAAATAATTGAAATTGAAAGAATAGAATAAACTGAAAGACGTGGTCAAAGATCGTAAAACATGGAGAATGATGATCCATAAAGTGACCGAAAGTCGGCGTTGACTGAACAGTTAAATCATCATCAATAATGAAAAAGCACATTTTCTGGGAAAAACACATTTCCTCATAAACAAAGCAAGCAGTGTTATGCATATTAAAAAATAATTTCTGTTTTACAATGTGTGCTACAGTAGCACACAAAGGACTGAGTATACACAGAGTCCTCACGTTACAAGCAAATTATTAAAGTGGATTTTTGAAGATATAAACATCTTCCAGTTTAATAATTTTTGATTGTACTTACTTTGGTGTTTCACTTTCTAAAATTTCTGTCTGTTTGCAGAACAAAATCCACCTGCATTTCACCCGTTGTTAACTACCAGTAAAATGCACTCAGATAGAATAGGAGAGTGGGACCACCTCCATAAGTGTATTATTTTCAGTAATTAAATTTATTTTAATCTTAATGTAGCTCAAGGTAATAAAAATGAAAAGTCTTACTATGTATTTTCATTTACTAGAACTACACCTAGGAGCACATAATCTTATCTGTAAATGAATCGAGGGCCATTTGGTTTATTAAGCTTTTATTGATTGTGTAGATAATAAGAGAAGGTGTTAGTGGCCCAAAGCTGACCAATGCTCGACACATTTAATAAATGTGATGTGAAATAAATTGTTACAGTGTTGAATGGGAGACTGAGAACATAGCATTCATTTTAAAATACTTTAACATATTTTGAATTTGGAGGCAGAGGTGCGGTGGCGCAGTGGGTTGGACCGGGTCCTGCTCTTCCGTGGGTCTGCAGTTCGAGTCTCGCTTGGGGTGCCTTGTGACGGACTGGCATCCCGTCCTGGGTGTGTCCCCTCCCCCTCCGGCCTTACGCCCTGTGTTGCCGGGTAGGCTCCGGTTCCCCGTGACCCCGTATGGGACAAGCGGTTCTGAAAATGTGTGTGTGTGTGTGTGTGTGTGTGAATTTGGGGGCATGGTGGTGCAGTGGGCTTGACTGGGTCCTAGGGATTGAGTCCTGCTTGAGGTGCCTTGTGGTGGACTGGTATCCCATCCTGGGTGTGTTCCCTTGCCCTCCAGCCTTAAGCTCTGTGTTGCCGGGTTAGGCTCCAGCTTGCTGCAACTCTGCTCGGGACAAGCGACTTCAGCCTGTATGTATTTATTTTGAATTTTACACTTTTTGAAGGGTGACACTGTGACGGAGTTCTCTCACATCCAGGGTGCACCTGCCTCCCACCCTATGCTTCGGGGATACAGCGGACCACCAGGACCCTGCACTAGACAAGTGGTTATTGTAATGGACAGGTGGAAGTCTCACACAGTAATTTTTATTCATTATCCCTTTTCATTTATTATAGCTTTGTCTGAACCTAAGCACATAACCTAAAATAAGTGGAGGGCTGTATCATACATACACGGTGTATGTATTCAGCTTTCACTTAGTGGTAAAAGTGATGTTGGAGTAAAGGACAAATTGAGAAAGTAACAGCATGAGTTTAGTAGCCAATGTAAATCAAGCTACATCTAAATTTAATCAAGTGTTAGTTTAATCAAATGTTTCTTACTCTGTTTTCAGATTAATCAGTTATTAACCGATGCTCTCCAGTTTAGGTTCCAACTCACGATTCCATTACATAATAAATAAAGAATTATTTTTGCGAGTTACACAGTTTTGTGTGGTATAGATGTTGTTAAACCTGCAGTACAGCTGAAGAAAAATATGTGTATTAGCCACGGACAGCTTACAGGAGGAATGAAACACAAAGAGCAGGATGGTCATTTTGTTCGCTGACAGGAGAGACACAAGTTCATCAGCCTGGTGTCTTTGTTTCTTCGGAGAACAAGACTTGTATGTGCAGCTAACATCATCACCTGCTGTCTGGGTGGCAGAAAACCAACCAACCTCAACCACCATGCATGTTAACATCCGACAAACATTGAATGTCAAGCCTCCAGCAGCGCGGGAACACGAAGCTGGACAAAACCGTCCTGACGAAACAGGCTCGTCTCTCCTTACTTCACATGATTTTTAAGCACACTTTTCCTACAGCAACCGAGCGCGAAGCAGCGCCGAGTCCCCCGAGGCTCTCGTCTCCATTCGACAGAGGGAGAATTTAAGAAAGGGCGTAATGAAAAAGCCATGAAGATGGCACACAGACGGAGTGACCTTACCATGATGATGTTTCAGGCTGCTGGAGTAGCAGTGGCGCGAGCGCGGTGTGGTCGCTGTGCTCCAGCTCGCGCGCCGCTCTTCACGAGGTTCCGCTTCAGAATCCTCGCAGGGCTTCGCGGGAGTCACTCACTCAGTGTCCGCTCCGTCACACAGGGACACGAACCGTCGTATGCAATTTATATCAATTAATATCTCGCAGTTCTGCTGCCACGTTCCATAACGACGAGAAGCTCTAAACGAAGCGGAACGATAAATACGTAACTTTGTAGCCCAAATCTGAACTTGTGTTTTTTTGCAAACCGCAACACCTGCGGAAATTCAAGGTAAGCGGCGGGTGACCTTCTTCCGCGTTTTTTAACCTTCGCCAAGCAAAAAAGTGTACAAGCACTACAAAGAAAGTAAACTGTGATGAGCTACGAAAAAGCCAAATATTTGGCCTCGCCACGGTAACATAACAATTTGACCCAAAAAGTTATGTTACTAATGCCAAAACTGTTAGGACCTTATTTGGATGTGGTACAAATTGTGCGTCACAGTAACAGTAGTGATCTGTTCGCTGTCCATTTTTTCAGTTATTTTCTGGCTCTGCTGCTGACTTGTTTTTAATGGGATGTTTGTCCTGTTGTAACAGTCACCTGCTGAAAAGGCCTCAAAGAGGAACATGGTGTTCAAAGCCAGCCAGTGGCTGAATGGGCTGAAGACGCTGGCATTTACATAGAACCTAGGCTAATGGGTCTGTTGGAAGAGATGTGCAGTTATTGTACTAGTCAGTTATGTATGTAGTCTGTTCACAAGTATATTCATGTGGAGTGCTTGTAAGTACAGCTAAATTACCTTAGTATTTCAATTTTTGTTCTGTAACAGCACATATGTTTAAATTACATCACACCTAACTAACACAAATTTCTCCAAAGGGGATATAAATTGAGGAACTGGATATCTTGGTTAATCTGTGGGGTCCATTTGAGAAATTTCCTTGTTCCCCTTTCAAAGTTCATTTTGAGCAATATTCAAGATTGGTCTACCATGTACCAGGCCATCAGACATGACGGTGTATGTACCCATTTAAAAGAAACTTGTAGCTCACTTGTGCATAGTGTTCTGAAAAACCAGAAATCTGGTAAGATTGTAGTAAGAATGAAGAAAATGGGAGAGCAGTGTTAAATGTTAGCAGTTTGTACATTTTTATTTTCAACTCAAAAATGATTCATAGGAGTAGTAAGTGCAAGGCAGAGGGAATGTGTTGTCTCAGTGTTCAAAAAAGCCTAAACTGGCGTAACTCCATTTAGAACTTTATATTTTTCGACTCTTCAGTACCTGACAAGTTGTTATGCCTCTAAATGAAAGTACTATATGACACAAGGCAAAGTGATTCACTCTCAGCTGTAATGAAAAGCAGCAGGTAGCAAGGAACAAGACTGTCCACTGCTTGTGGAAGGCCTAGGTCTTCAGTCCTTCCATTTTTTAAAAAGTGTTTCTAAATACAGGAATGAATTCTGTATTTAGTACATTCATTCATTCATTCATTCATATACTTGTTGCCCCTTCAGGACCACAAGTGAAGAGCTTTATCCAAGATGGTGAAAACTGGTTAAATAACTTCTCATCCAGATAATTTTATTTGGGCAAGAAAACACCAGACCCTACAGCATTTCAGGTTGATGATTCCCAGTATGTTTAGTTCAGCTCAGCATGTTTCTGCTTGTCCTGGTGAGGGTAGGGGTGATAGCAGGTCAAGCAAGTGGGCCCAGACCTTTCTATCCCCAGCCACACTCTGTAGCTCCACTTAGGGGATCCCTAGGCATTCCCACACCAGTTGTGAGGTGTAATCTTTCCAGCGTGTCCTGAGTCTGCCCTGGGGTCTCCTCCCAGTGGGACTTTCCCAGAAAAACTCAGATGATAGGCAACTAGGGGGGCATCCTTAAAACATGCCTCTAACCACCTCAACTGATCTTCTTTATCCAGAGGAACAGCGATTCTACTCCTGAGACTCTGCCCGATTGTCAAAATGCTCTTCCTGTCACAGAGAGTGAGCCCAGCAATCCTGTGCAGGAATTTAATTTTGACTGTGATCTTATGTTTTTGGTCATTATCCAAAACTCATGAACATCGGTAAGGAGGGGAGTGTAAATTGAGTGGGGAACCAAAAGCTTTGTCCAAAAACTCAGCCCCTGCTTCACTGCCACAGTCTGTTTGACTTTACCTTTAATCTTACAGAATTTTTACCTTTTCCTAAATATTCAAGATTTCTTCCTTTATGAAAGTTTTGTGCTGTTTCTTAAAGAAACAAATCAAAATAACAAAGTGAAAATAATAAAATAAGATAAAAAGGTTATGTTTTTCTTAAAATAACTGAGTAGTCATTACAAATTATCACACCCATGCCTGTGCACCAAACAGCCGCACCTGTGCTGAATCAGAGCAGCAGGGTATAAAAGAAGCCGAGCCTGCACACCTGGTTGCAGAAACTCATTGAGAAAACTGCTTCCCTTGCGACTGAGTGAAAGAACCTCACCCACCTTCTCAGCTGTCCCGGACCCTCATTCTCTGATCTCTGATCCACGGCTCCAAATTTCCTGCTTTGCTTAACCGACCTTGACTCCGGTCTTGTCCCTAGAACAACGTCTGTGCCCCGATTCGACCCACGCCTGTCCCCGACTACGACTCTTGCTTGACCCTTGTTTTGTTCACAGTACATGAACCTGCATTTGGGTCCTCACCAAATCCTTGGTCTCCACCTCCATCCATGACATAAATGGCACTCTTGATGGCATCTGTGAACTCTGCTCTGATAGTTAAGGGCTAATATCAAAAAATTACACAGATTAGTGAAGGCCAGACACTGACCAACTTGATTCCACAAGAATAAAATGAAATAAAATATTAACTGGAAAATTTTTAGATTAAGAATGTATTTTTATTTCATTTAAATACAAAAATGGTACCCAGACAAAAATGTTAATACAAAACAGTATTTTAGCAACACTGTTTCAATCAACAAAAGAAAAATTTGTTTGACTGGTGGGTGTAAAATCTGTCATGTTTATGCAACCTGTCAAAGTAATTTGTTATTTCTGTTATTGCTTAATCCTACCCATAAACCACATCTTACGTATTTCAATTACTCATTCAATTTCACAAGTGCTTTCAGTGCAAGTTTTCTGATTGTTTAAATTATGAACTGCAGTTGTTAGAAAAACTTTTCCTATAAATTTTTAATTATCACTCTAATACATCTATATAGTGGGGGGTGCGGTGGCGCAGTGGGTTGGACCGGGTCCTGCCCTCCAGTGGGTCTGGGGTTCGAGTCCTGCCTGAAATGCCTTGCGGTGGACTGGCGTCCCGTCCTGGGTGCGTCCCCTCTCCCTCCAGCCTTACGCCCTGAGTTGCCAGGTTAGGCTCCGGTTCCCCATGACCCCGTATAGGACAAGCGGTTCAGAAGATGTGTGTGTGTGTTTCTAAACGTTATAATTCTATACTTCCCACTACAAGAGTTTCCTCTTTATTTCTCTTGATTCAATTTTCAGTTCCTGAACTCAAACCTTGAAACAACTAGTTATGGCAGATAAGAACCACGCTTGACTGCAGGTTGCTGTCTAACTGCTACGTCTGAACTGCCACACAAGCTGACTGGACAGAGCTCAGTTTTGTCAGATGCTGGGGTTCTCCACCCCCACCTTAGTTTTTTCTTTTTTCTTTTTCTGTGCTAATCTTACATTCAGTCACTCACTAGCTGGACACGTGTCATATCAATGCTCCTTTACTGTACATTAAGAATAATGACATACTTTCTGTGATTCACACGTACTAGTTTTTGACATTACTGCAGGTAAAATAAACTGCACATGTAAAATAAACAAAAAAATAATAAACATTTGTGTTTTGAACAATATGGGGGGCACGGCAAGTTTGGCCAGTGCCAGCTGTGTGACGGGTCTGGAGTTCAAGCCCTGCTTGGGGTGCCTTGCAATGGACTGGTGTCACATCCTGGGTGCGTTCCCTCCCCCTTTGGCCCTGTGCCCAGCATCACCGGGAAAGGCTTCGGCTTGCCATGACTACACTCAGGACAAGCGGTTGTTGACAGCGGTTGACTGGTTTTAAACAATCTAGGCCTATTTAATTCCAAGTCAGTATTTATTTTACTATAAACCATTCTTACATGATTTCATCCCAAATACACATGTCTTGAAGTACATTGAATTATTAACATTTTTACCTAACCACTGAAGAAAACCAAAAAAACTCTGTGTACTTCTCAGCTGTCTATTCACCTTTATTCGGCTGTTGAGCAGTAGGGGATGTTAGGAGGCTGTTTACGTCGAATTGAATGATGGGAATCCAGGTTCTCCTGAAGTGGCAAAAGGGCTAGGGTTACTGTTAGGGCCAGCAGTAGCAAAGTAACCAGCTTGTGATTGGCCCCAAAAGCCACCACCGTGAATTGGAATTCCAAGAGGTGGAACACTTGCTTGTGGAATCATAGAGGCCTGGGCCCATCCTGATGGTGCCTGCTGATAATCCCAGGGACCTGCACTGCCCCAGGGGCCTAGACCACTGGGAGATGGGATACCAGGCTGTCCTGGTTGGCCCCAGGCTGTAGGACTGGGTAGGTTGAAAGGAGGGGCCCCTGTTGTCTGACTGTAAAAGGCTGGGAATGTATGAGATGCCCAGGGAATTTGTGTTGGGGTACCTTGTTAAAAAAAGAAAGCACATTGAAGGGGTGTGAAACAACATTTTTGCATAATTTTAGAAGGGGACACGTATAAGGGTCCTACCTGCTTCACTGAAATGCATGTTAGGACTTGGTGCAGATGTACCAGTTGAGCTAGAGAAGATTTCCATTAGCTCATCTTGACTTGAAGTCTGCAGACAATAAACTTTAATTACATACAAGACGTGCTAACTTGTTTCTGCTGAAAAATGCTAGCATGCAAGATGCCAACACATTTAAACATAAATAACATTTCCCAGTTTTATAGCCCTGTGGCTATATCATTGTCACCGTTCTTAATGATTTTTATGCCTCTTTTCTTCAGCTAAAAAGTGATGGAAGTCATAATTCTCTTTGTAAAGAATGAAAAACTGCAGAAATATAGGGTGATCTTTTCATACAAGTGTTGATAGACTTCTGAATACAACTGCTTGATTACATGGATCCAAATGACCCTAAGGATGTATATCCACATGGATAGACACCTCATTTAAATGTTGTATTGGAGACCTGGGAACAGGACTGAACAAATCCATGTCCCTAAAGTTATCAGGAATGTTGTAATGAAAATACACATAAAACCAAATGTATTTGTGTAAAGAAAAATTTGTGTGCAAGAAAAAAAATATTTCTGTGGAAGTGTCACAAAACAATTTCACAAAACTTGCCCCAGGGGGCAGGGTGGTGCAATGGTGCAGTGGGCTTGGCCAGCTGCTGCTCTCTGGTGGGTGTGGGGTTCAAGTCCCACTTGGGGTACTTTGTGATGGACTGGTGTCCTATCCCCTCCCCCTCCAGCCTTGTGTCCTATGTTGCTGGGTTAGATTCTGGTTTGCCATGATCCCTGGTTGGGATGAGCAGTGTTAGACTCTGTGTGTGTGTAAACCTGCCCCAATCTAACCCTGTTTTAATGCAGTATGCTTCAGCTCAGGACCATGGAGGGCACAGTATTTAGAAGTTTTTGTGCCATCCTAGCACAATACATTGTTCTAGCAACTGCTCAGTATGCACTACTTGTCCATGCCATTAGTGGGATTTGCTGACCTTTGCTAGCCTTCATTCAAGAATCAACTGAATTTGCTTATAATTCTTTTGGTCAAAATGTAAAACTAAAAATTTTAAATCCTTTGGAAAAAATTACTGTAGTGTTTATAAAACGTGCTTAGTGCTATAAGAAACACGGTAATCTGTTTTGCCACAGATTGGTAAAAATGCCAGTTTGTATCAGTGTACGATTGCTGGCTGGAAGGAAGGTCTGCATGTTGCACAGGTTACCCTTGTGGGCCACTGCTGGAGAGTTTCTCTACAGGTTTGATGGTCTTAGATATTTTCACAGTTTGACTTTGGCCCTGCCCCCATAAAAATATTGAAAAGGAAACCTCATAAAAGGAACAAACTTACCATCTGTGGGGTAGTTGCTTGCTCGTCTAGAAGTAAAGATTTCCCTTTCTGCTAAAGGCAAATAAAAATATAAAATATTCACAGAAACATGAGCATGCCTTTCATATCACCTGGTCTATATTTACATTCTATACGTTTAAAATGGATGAAAAGTTAGAAACACTAAGTGAATAAAAATACTGTCTGTTATGATATATAATGTCTGATTGCAATGTTGAGAGAAAATTTTAGTCTTCTGTCTTACTTGTGTTGGTGCTGCTTCTGACTTTTCAGAAGATGCAATCTGACAAGCATCTTTGAAGTCCACTATTACTGGATCTGCCTGTCGTAAGCAAGGGTAAAAACCAAAATACACAATCAATAAGACATTCCAGGGAAAGTTATTAGTGCCCTACATTGTTTCTATCAATTACAGTTCAAACAGAAGATAAATCTCAGAAAATGAAAACTGTTGACAGTTACATATGTAACAGATAATGAATTAAACAAAATATTATTTTGTTAACCCTCTAACATCTGAAATTACCATTTAAAACTTTCAGTAATTATGACCCATAATTTTTATACACGTAAAATCCACACCTATTTTTAGGGTTGACATCTCCACAAAATTAGTGCAGTTATTTGTAGGTCATGGTGTAACACAGCTGCATTATCCATGTTGAATCTGAATGTACCAATTTCTTCTTTGTCAGTACTTTCCATTAAAAACCCTTCCGTGTGTATAAAAGAGCTTAGAGAGAATATCAACAGAATAGTGTGTGAGTGTCACAGAGAGAGTGTGTTTCACTGGTGTATGGATGAGTGATCCATTGTAAGTAGTGTATCTAGTAGTGTAAGTCACCTTGGTGAATAAGGTGTGTGCTAGTACACTACATAGTATGCGTTGTAAGTCGCTTTGGAGAAAAGCGTCTGCTAAGTGAATAAATGTAAATGTAAATATTAATAGCGAACTTTTGTTATGAGGCAGGCAAGCAAACAAAAATAATCAGGAGGAAAAAATGATTTTTGCAAAAGCTGAATGTAGTGTACAATACCACAAATAATGTTTTAGTAAACAAAATTAGTAGGATATTATCCATCCAGCCTCCACACCACCAGTGGAGAAATAAAACAGCTTTGCATTTGGCTACATGTGTCTCAGTTGGGTGTCTTACTAAATTGGTCATCTTGATATAGAAGAGCTTGAAGGTTCCTTCGTGTCCATAAATATATGAGAAAGCTCTGGGTTCCGAGTCATCCTTTTTCACAAAGCTGATCTTTTCCAGCTCATGCTTGTGTTCCACTACCTGTGGAAAGCGACAGATGTTTGAGCTTTCTAGTGGCTGAAGCAGTATCCTTCCCCTTATTTCTGAACACAAACATACAATATCAAGAATTTTTTGTATAATATGAACAGTTACACAATAAGAATCGTTCGGTACTTTCATTAACCTCCATCAAATTGGAATGTACAGAGAGAGGTATTAAATTCCCTCCCCTCCAGGAACGATTCTCCATTTACATGTACATTTACATTTATTACCTTAGCAAATGCTTTTCTCAAAAGCAATATGCAACTCAGAGAAAACAAAAGTGCTGTCCCCAACAAAGAGTGATAACATTTCAAAACATTTTTCATACTTAAGTACATGTTTCAGTAATGGTATATGAATGCAGGTAGTTCCCTCAACTGTTAAAGCCCAATAACCCAGTTTAAATTGTACTTAGAACACACACACATTTTCAGAACCGCTTGTCCCTTAGGGGGTCATGGGGAACCAGAGCCTACCCGGCAACACAGGGCGTAAGGCCAGAGGGGGAAGGGGACACACCCAGGACGGGACGCCAGTCCGCCGCAAGGCACCCCAAGCGGGACTTGAACCCCAGACCCACCGGAGAGCAGGACTGCGGTCCAACCCACTGCACCACCACATCCCCTGTACTTAGAACAGTACTTCTCAAATGATATCACTGTATTTCCTCCAGAATTTCCACAGACACTGCAATATCTTATCAGCCCAAATATTAAATTCTTTTGCATTTAACTTTTTTATGTCTTTTACAATTATTTGACAATTTTCTCCAGAGTAACTTAGAATGTTAAGCTGCCTACAATTATTTACTTGTTTATACAGCTGGGTAACTTTACTGGAGCAATTTAGGGTAAGCATCTTGCTCAAGGGAACTGCAGCTGAAGGTGATATTTGAATCACTGACTTTGAGCTCCAAAGGAAGCAGCTCTAACCACTATACTATCCTTTGCCTCAAAATCCAACAGTTTACAGAACCAAACATGAAAATAACAACTACTCTATCCTCTGGAGTCTGGTGTTTTTCCTTCTTTTTTCCTCTTTTTAATGGACACAAGTAAGAATCAGCATATGCGTATATACACACACAGTCCTTCAGGTGGATGGTCAGTTCACCATGCTGCTTACCCCACTCCTCTCATCAATGATCTGCACACAGGTATCAGACACCTTCAACCAGACCCTCTGTTTGTGGAGGCCACGCTGCCTTCCTGCCAACTCTTGACCCTTTGGACCACAGAACCACAAACATCAGTGATTTTATTATAATCTTGAGCTTGAAATCCATTATATCCTTTTATCACAATAGTTAGTAAAATAAAAATGCAGAAAGTTTCATGGATTTCATACAAAATAAAAACCAATATATACAGGACTTATATATCAGTATTGATTCATCCAATTTCAGAAAATAGATAATCTAGTACAGAATCATGGTGTTCCAAGGCCATTCCTGGCAAGCATATGGCACAAATCAATGTGGATGCCAGTCCATCACAGGGAAAATACACACGCACACTCACCTGCACACACTCATTCATTCACACATATACACACACACACATTTTCTGAACCGCTTGTCCCATACGGAGTCGCGGGGAACCGGAGCCTACCTGGCAACACAGGGTGCAAGGCCAGAGGGGGAGGGGACACACCCAGGACGGGACGCCAGTCCATCGCAAGGCACCCCAAGCAGGACTCGAACCCCAGACCCACTGGAGAGCAGGACCTGGTCCAACCCACTGCGCCACCGTGCCCCCCAAACTCCATACAGTTAGAACCAAATTAAAAGTATATATATGCCTCCAGAGGGGGGCGCAGTGGTGCAGCAGGCTTGTCTGGTCCTGCTCTTTGGCAGGTCTGGGGTTTGAGTCCCACTTGAGGTGCCTTGTGATGGACTGGCATCCCGTCCTGGGTATGTCCCCTCTCCCTCCAGCCTTACGCCCTGTGTTGCTGACTTAGGCTCTGGTTTGCTGCAACCCCGCTTGGGACAAGTGGTTTCAGACAGTGTGTGTGTGTGTGTGTGTGTGTGTGTGTGTGTGTGTGTGTGTGTGTGCGTGTGCGTGCCTCCAGTTGTACATGTATTTATATCTACATTCTGTATATTAGTTATCTAGTTATGACTCCATCTTTTACTCAGTTACTGAGTTTGAGAGACTGAAGTCATTAGTACATCAAGATATGCAGTTAAACTGTTTTGGGAAAGATTACCTTGAGCTTCATCATGGAATCCAAGCTCATCTTGTCACCCTGTGGCCCTGGCACCTCATCCACACCAATGAGTTTAGCCTTGTAGCGTACGCCGTCTCCCTGGAAACGCTGTGTCAGGTAGGCTTGTGTCTTCCCACCAGCTGATACGGACACACAGCAATGAGCAACACAAAACTCATTTGAACAGATTCAGAAGGTGATATTGCATTGACGTGTCCTGTGCAATTGACTGTATGCATATATGTACAAGCCAAGTGAATAAATAGCTCCGTGTGCATTGCTGCCTGCATGTCGGACATCTCTGCATGGATATCTGATCACCACCTACAACTCAGCCTCTCCAAAACAGAGATTCTTCACCTTCCAGCTGGCCTGTCTTCCTGTCACAATCTCTCGATCAAACTGGACAACTCATTCATTTTGCCTACCTCCTCAGCTAAGAGTCTGGGAGTGACGACTGACTTAAGTCTTTCTGTCTCTTAGTACGTTGAACCTACAACCCAGACCTGCAGATACATCCTACATAATATCATCATGATCTGTCCTTACCTCACAACTGACTCTGCACAACTACTTGTCCAGGCCATGGTGGCATCCTGCCTGGACTACTGCAACTCTCTCCTGTGTGGCCTTCCTGCTACTGCCATCAAACCTCTACAGCTGATATACTGTAGAACGCTGCTGCCCGAGTTGTGTTTGACTTGCTGAAGTGTCTGCATGTATCTCCCCTACTCATTGCTCTGCACTGGCTTCAAATTTAAGACCCTGGTTATGGTCTACAAATGCATCAATAAAACTGCTCCCAGCTACCTACAAGACTTGATCATTCGCTACACCCCAACCAGACTGCCACACTCTCCCACATCTGCTTGCTTGGTGGTCCCACGCATGAAAGGTACAGCATGAAGTTCTCGGTTCTGGCTCCATTGTGGAGGAATAACCTCCCCCTCTTACTCAGAACTGCTGAATCTCTGTCCACATTTAAAAAGGGTCTTAAAACGCATCTCTTCCAGAATCACTTCTCCCATGATCTAAGTTCATTTAAGGTATAAGTGTTCATGAACTATAACTTAAGATCATGCCGGGATAAGCTCTTTATGCAGCTACTCCTGCAATGTATTGTAAATGTTTATATGTATCTCAAAAAAAAAAAAAACAAACTACTAGGAAGGTGATTAGGAATCGGTGATATTGTGGTAAAGTTTTATTCAGCTACTTATGTGATGAATGTTGGTGCGTATTGTGAAGGAAACAAACTAACTGCATTTAAGAATCACATGTCTGCAACTATGTCTCTCTTTTCCTAATGCAATGCACAAACTGTATTTTCTATAAGATGTATGTCACTTGATGGGGGTGCGGTGGTGCAGTGGGTTGGAAAACAGTCCTGCTCTCCAGTGGGTTTGGGGTTCAAGTCCCGCTTGGGGTGCCTTGCAATGGACTGGTGTCCCGTCCTGGGTGTGTCCCCTCCCCCTCCGGCCTTACGTCCTGTGTTACCGGGTAGGCTCCGGTTCCCCGCAACCCCGTATGGGACAAGCCGTTCCAAAAATGTGTGTGTGTATGTTGCTTTGGAGAAAGGCGTCTGCTAAATGAATAAATGTAAATAGTCACAGAAAGGAAAGGAGTAT
Source organism: Scleropages formosus (assembly GCF_900964775.1). NCBI lineage: Eukaryota > Metazoa > Chordata > Actinopteri > Osteoglossiformes > Osteoglossidae > Scleropages > Scleropages formosus. The sequence goes on from NC_041814.1 coordinate 6,198,363, forward strand.
GATCAAACTGCTGTATTGGCTTTATCTGTAATCTCTCCATGTAGAACCATTAGATTAGTTTTTTAAACTTTACCTTAGTATGACCACGAGTATCTGTCTCATCAGCTTTAAATGTGTAAATAATACGATGTATAAAAATGATGCATGTAAGGTTTTTTCTTTATTTCAGAACTGTCATCATCAAAGTGTCTAGGTCTATCAATTGCATATTGTCATCATAAGAAGATGCCACTTGATAACATCTCTGGCCCTCTGTTGAAGAAAGGTCATGTTTCTTGGCTGAATGAAATCAAAATTGACTGCTTCAGTCACAAACAATCTCAATTTTCATTTCCAGCTATTATGTCATTGCCTTAACATTTTCTACAAGAGTTGAACTGAGACAGCTAATAGTCTTACATTTTTCTTTAAATTTTTCAGGCTTGTGTCATCATTTGTTCTTAATGTCTCTCTTCAAGCTCACCTCACCTGTCAACGTTACACACAAATTTATTTGACTTCTTGCCTTTTGTATCAAGTCAAGGAATTTCAACGAAAGCAATACTGCACTTACAATAAAAGAGAACTCTGCTCTTGTCAGTTAATATCTAACTTGCTTTTCAAGCACTTTTGTGCATAAGGAAAGAAGGGAACTTAATTTGATGTTGTTAAATGTTCACTTTAAACTGTTGCATAATCAGAAGTCTTATACCTGAGTTTAGTTTTTCAGAACCTCTTTGTATGGTAGGAGATACATTTGTTGAACAACTTTCTATCCATCAACTAACTGGCCTCACAAATATTGATATTCGTGTTCTTTTTTGGTGATCAGTACCCTGGCTATAAGCAACCCATAAGAAATACACCAAAAATATTAACATGCACATTTAACATACTTGAATTTCTCCTCACTCAGCAAAACAAAGAATGTCATAGCTGGTGACAGAATGTTTACATGACACTGGATTATAAAGTCTAGTCTTTCTCTGTCTCCTAGAAGTCTGCAGATATTCACCTCTTTTAAACATCGATCCCTGAGCTGGAGCTCTCAAAGCTGGTTGAGAAGCATCTTCTGGCTTCATGGTGATGCACTAAAGGTGGAACTGCTGCTTTCCAAATACCTATCTGGGATAAATATCACATTTTCACAAATTTTACATTTCACTTTAAAATATACAGGTGATTTACATTTAAATTATGTTTATTCATTTAGCAGATGCTTTTCTCCAAAGCGACGTACATCTCATAGAAAATACAATGTGTGCATTACATTAGGAGAAAGAGACATAGCTGCAGACGTGTGATTCTTAAGTACAGTTAGTTTATTTCTTTCCACCATATGCACTGATGTTCATCATATGAGTAACTGCATAAAACTCAGAATATCAACGATTCCTGATCACCTTCCTACAATATATATATATGTTTTGTTGTTACATGTTTGTTTTTTTAAAATAAAGGTACACAAACATTTACATACAATACAGGAGTAGCGGCTGTGTAAAGGTTTATCCGGGTCTGATCATGAAGTTATGGTGCATGAACATGCATGAACATGCATGAACCTTACATGAGCTTAAGAGATCATGGGCAAAGTGAATCCGGAAGAGATGAGTTTTCAGACCCTTTTGAAATGTGGACAGAGTTTCAGCAATGATGCAATTAAACACAAACAGTAAATATCATGTAGTATAGGGAATCCGCTGTACTACATGATATTTGTTGTGTTTGTGTTTTCTGAGACAATGTCTTTGCGGTATGTTTTTATTCCCTTTAAGACTTGAGTAATGCACATGTGCTCAATGGCAGAGAGAGAGATTGAGTTGCATCTTACCTTCAGTGAGGTCTTTCCTCTCTGCTCCCATCCACTTCTGTGCCTGAAGTATTGGGAGATCTTTTGACCAAAGGTTATACTGTAAGCATTACTGGTGACATATTAACATAGCCTACAGTATGCAAGTCAGGAATCTAGAAGACTCTAAAGTGGTGGAAAAGTATAGAGGTATGATTGAGATCTAACCAACATTTCCATTAAGTGAGACATTTGTGACAAAGAGAATGAAAAACATTTGTTGTAAGCAAAATATAAAACCTGACCAAATTAGTGAAATAAGATGCAGGTCTGGCCTCTTTGGTCAGAAGTAATAATTCTGGAGAAATTCATCATTGAAATATATTTGATAATCCATTATTTCCATGTTATATTCTCACTTTATTCCAGTTTTTTGCAACAACATAAAACATATAATAAACAACTGAATATATGACACTATCTTAAAAGAAGGTTGACAAGTTTCAGAAGTTCATTTACATTTATACACTAAGCAGGCAGCTTTCTGCAAAGAGAAATAACACTCGGGGTGAATAAAAATTGTACATTTCACGACACATGACAGTTTCAGATGCAGATACATAATTCACAAACTACGCTCAGTTTGTCCAGTAGCACTGTTTTACCTGCACATATTACTCTATTAGCTGTACACAGAATTCAGAGGAAATAAACAGGTTATTGTAACAGATAATGCAATGCAAGTTTTGCAAGCAAATAGGAGATACAGGGAGAGGTTGGTCAGAAAGAGATATTTGCCTCTCTCAGGAATTAGAACTAAAGAATAAGGAAGTCAAACGAATGTTAACTGGAGAAAGAAGGTCATTGAAGTCTTTGATGTAAACAGGTCATTTAGATACTTGTGGTAGTCAACTTTTGCTTTGTCTAAATAACATTCTTAGACAAAGTTTTTCTTTAATAGATTCTAGTTCCCTTCCACTTCAAGTTTTGGATTCACCACAACTTGATAGGATGAAAGGTGGCTGTAATGTTAGCACCGCTAACATAACAGTCTGCATGTTTTGATTTCTGTTGGTGTTTGGAGACATTATGGAGCACTATTGTGAACATGTGCATTGTCCAGAATGATACATTTATTTTTCTAATAAAGTTATGACCTTTAAGTCACAGTATCTTGCTTTTCAGGCTTTTTTTTATTTGCTGTGGAGTTTACACAACCTTGCTAAGCCACTAAAACTGTGAATAAAACGAATACCAAATAAATACAACTAAAATCAGAAAGTATTTCATATAGAAATATACACTTACAAGAGGACAGAGTCCTATACATGAAGCAGACGTTTGAACTTAAGAAAAGAATAAGCACAGACATTAATCATATATTGTACCAGAATTAATTTAATGAATGATCTTTGTGGTTTCTTCAACCATGTATCTGTAGACAAATAAATTAACTGCCCCACGTCTAAGAATGAAATATTGAGGCAATTAGGAAACATCATTTCAGATCAGTCATCAAACTAATACAAAAAAAACAACAGTTTTATTAAAGGAATATTGTGGGAAATTTGACTGTGCAAATATTACTTTCAATACAGACAAAAGATTTAAGAAAATAATTCTGTCAAATTCACACTTTGAAGAAATCAGCAACAACTGCTTGCCCCAAGTGGGCTTGCGGCAAACCGGAGCCTAACCCGGCAGCACAGGGTACAGGGCTGGAGAGGGAGGGGACACACCCAGGACAGGATGCCAGTCCATTGCAAGGCACCCCAAGAAGGACTTGAACCCCAGACCCACCAGAGAGCAGGACCTGGCCAAACCCACTGCACCACTGTGCCCCCACACCCCCCATGAAACAAACAATACATTCATATATGTTCCACGTTTAAACCAATAGAAATATTTTTCTTTTCAACTGAAAACAGTGGCATGGTGGTACAGACAGTAGAACTGCTGTCTCCCAGTTCCTGGGTTGAGCAAGAGAATGTGGGTTTGATCCCCGCTCAGTCTGTGTAGAGTTTGTATGTTCCCCCAGGTCTGTATGGGTTTCCTCTGGGTGCTCTGGTTTCCTCCCACAGTCCAAAGACATGCTGCTAAGGTTCATCCATAGTGTGTGAGTGACAGAAAGAGTGTGGTATGGATGAGTGACCCATTGTAAGTAATGTATCTAGCAGTGTAAGTCACCTTGGTGAACACGGTGCGTGAGCAAATAACACTACATAGAGTTCATTGTAAGTTGCTTTGGAGAAAAGCATCTGCTAAATATGTAATTTCTTAGTCTAATTTTTTGTTTATTTTTAAGTAACATTGAATATCTTTAACTAGCAGCAACTTCTGTCTCTGTGGAAAAAGTATTTTGATTGTGTGCAAAGATATGTCAGTCACAAAACAATAACACCTTACTGGTGCTAAAACAACTTGCTAAAACAACTGTAATGACTCTGAAATAGATTGTGAAACGTATTTATTGTATGTCAAGTCAGTATGTCAGCATCCCTCGATGGAGTAATTAAAGAAATGGACTCTGAACTTCATTGCTGCGAAATCAAATTGCAGAAGCCATTTTAAAATATATCCATATAATATGTATTCATTTACAGATTATATGAGGCACAAATCAGAGTACATGTATCCGGCCGCTATGTTGATGAAATCAAAAGCCTTGAAAGACAGTCTACTGGGTTGTTCACCTGAGCTACTTGCAGCTGTAAAACCCCCTTATAAACCTTCCACAGATGCTGTTGGTTGTGTTGTGTGTGCAGGTCCCATCTGCTTGTTTTAAAATATATTTATCAGAGGCCATATTTATGAGTGTACTTCAACAAGCCAAATCCATCAACTGTTGCTTCAGAGTTTTTTTTAAAAAAGTTTAATATCTATTTCATAGAAGCCAGTTCTGGCAATTCTCTACACAACATGTCATATACAAATGTCTGCTTTTCTAGCAACAAAACATTTTCCAGAGCGCATTTTTCTTTGTCACAGCTAATTAGATATGCATTTGCAGTACATTGCAGTAAGCTCTAAGATATTTTTATGGAATAGCAGAGAGAACTCCTGTGAGTGAGAATGTTGATGAAGAGTCCTGTCCAGCAATGTTAATGCTGCAATTTTCTGGACAGCATCCAGCTACTGGCTGGAAACCTGAGTCCGTTCACACTAACAGGCTGAGATCATTAGCTAAATAAGTCACACTCAGAAAACACAAATGCAGACACACACACATACTGTATTTATATATGTATATACATTTACATTTATTTAGCAGACGACTTTCTCCAAAGCAACTTCCAGTGAACTCTATGTAGTGTTACCAGCCCACACACCTTATTCACCAATGTGACTTTCATTGCTAGGTACACTACTTACAATGGGTCACTCATCCATACATCAGTGGAACACACTCTCTCTGTCACTCACACACTACAGGTGAACCTGAACAGCATGTCTTTGCACTTATTTATTGAGAGAGGTGAAATCAGTGCAGTGCAGTGAACTTTATGTTATTGTTCTTCATTTATTTAAGTAATTAGCATAAGGCACCCCAATATGTATGAAGTCACTAGGGTTTGAAGTGAATTTATCCATTTATTGTTAATAAATACTTATGTCTTCAAAATGTGGTATTGGAAATGGTTCAGTCAAGGTAGTAAAAGAAAATACTACTGCGCCGTTCACCTTTAAAGGCTGTGTCCGGATGGCAGCACCACACAAAATGAGAGTGGATGTGTTCAACAAACCAACAATTTGAAATTTTGACAAAAAATCTGCTAAATATACACAAATGAAAATGGCATTTTTAAAAAAGAAATCCTGAGAATAATTCAAGTTTTCAGGCTTTAAAACCTGTCTGCGCTACAGATCTGTTTATATTGGACACCCTGTTCATTTTGCCACCCATCGGAAGAATCATGATGATAACTGCTGTTCTCACATTAATTCATACTACATGCCGAAAGAACAATACTTGCTGGTTCAGTATTAACTAGGAGCATAACCCAATACATTTACAGAATCATTAAACTGAAACAGTATATTTAGTCTTCACATCATGTTTGTGCGAAAAAGAAAAAATGAGTTCTATTGCTGAGAAAATATTTTAATATAAGAAAACCAAAAATTAATTGTGCTTTCAGCACTTTGATTATGGAACCAAGTATGTTAATCTGCACTCAGTCTATTAGAACATACATATTTCTTTCAGTTCAGTAAGAACAAGTCAATGCCTGCAATTTAATAATAACTTTGGTATAGGAAAAAATTTCCCACAAATATTTATTTTACAAGAATTAATTTAAATATTTATCCAGAACTGTTCTTGTAAGGGTAGGCCCTCTAGGGGGCAGGTATGTACTGTGGCAACGGGCCTAAAAGGGCTGTTAAAAGTAAATACAAAAAACTGAAACACACTACAGTGAGGAATACACATTACAGTCCAACAGTTCAGTCTTGGTTTCTCACAGTCTGGGAATCCTTTAGGTGCCTTTTTGCAAACTCCAAGCAGGCTTTCATCTGTCTTTTACTGAGGACAGGATTTTCTCTGGCCAATCTGCCATAAAGCCCAGATGAGGGGAGTGCTGCAGTGATGTTGTGCTTCTGGAAGTTTCTCCTCTCTCCACACAGGACCTCTGGAGCTCAGCCAGAGTTACAATTGGGTTCTTGTTCACTTCTCTTACCAAGGCCTTTATCCCCAATTGTTCAGTTTGGATGGACAGGGAGCTGTAGGAAGAGTCGTGGTTGTTCCAAGCTTCTTCCATTTAAGAATTAAGAAGGCCACTGTGCTCTTAGGAACCTTCAGTGCTGCAGAAACTTTTTTGAAGCCTTTCCAAGATCTGCACCTTGACACAATCCTGTCGCTAAACTCTGCAGGCAATTCCTTTGACCTTATGGCTTGGCTTATACTCTGATAAACATTGCCAATTGTGGGACCTGATATAGACAGGTGTGTGCCTCTCCAAATCATGTCAAATCAGTTAAATTTACCACATGTGGACTCAAAACAAGTTGTAAAAACATTTCAAACATGATCAGTACAAATGGGATGCATCTTATCTAAATCTGAAATGTCATAGCAAAGGGTTTGAATACTTATGTTTCAGTTTTTTTTTTATTTTTAATAAATTTGCAAAAATTTCTAAAATCCTGCTTTTGCTTTGTCATTACAGGCTATTGAGTGGAGACTGATGAGGGAAAAAATTAACTGAAACGATTTTAGCATAAGGTTGCAACATTAAAACGTGAAAAAGTGAAGGGGTCTAAATACTTTCTGAATGCACTGTATCTCTAAAAAAACCACTAAAAGTTTTTTTTTTTTTTCCCCCAAGGTCACTAACATACTTTTTCAGCCTGTTGCCATTAATGCTAATGGATATTTTGTGAAGTCCAAAAGGCAAAATTTGTTCTTGCAATGTCGCTTATTGAAGAATATGACTGTCCTTTACTTATAAATCACTGCAATGTCAAAACAAATCTGCTTGTGTTTATTTCATATGGCACAATTGTGCAGTTTAACAGGCAGCACTTTACCACACACTATAATTGTGAAAAGGCATCTGAAGTGAACACCCATAAAGAAAGACACACAGCACGAAGGACTTAGGGATCTCTATTATTTGCTATCCTCTATTACTATGATTTGTTTTCATTGACACTCAGGAGAATGACAAAGCATTTCATAAATTTTAAACTTGAAAGGCACTTCAGCTATATATTTGTGTTTTAAATAAAGTCAGCATCAAGTACTGATGCTTCTATTTCTCCTTGGCCAGAATACCAATGTAAAGTATTGCATTTCATACTAACTGAAAATAAACCTACAAAGATTTCTGAAAGCAGCTTGGTCAAACCTCATTTCTACTACAATTTCTCTACTCACATTTATTGAAGTTTCCTGAGAGACACATAAAAACTAAATCTAGACCTTTCCCCACAATAAATTCAAAAGAAAATTTGGTCCTAATGAAGGCAAATACCATATTTTACAAGTAGCTTGTCTCCAAAACTGTCCAAACATCTCTCTTTGTGGTGTAGAGAAGAAGCAATACTGGCTAAGTCAAAGTCAGAAGTAAAACAAACACAGGAGAAAATTAATCTAACACACTATATCATATTTTATAGAGATAAATGGTTTCCTAATAAATTATAAAAATATATTTAATAAGAAATTTAATAAAAATCTGGAAAGACGGCACCTGGGACAGGATGGGTTAGCATCCCCCCAATGTCTTCTGTGAGGAGGAAACCCAAAACAAGCTACAGTGAGGCCTTCAGAAACATACCCCAAGTGGAGCCCGACAGGTGAGATCCCCAACAGGACGGATTCAAGTCTTTCAATCTATTCTAACGGTTTGATAACATTAAACACAAGATGCATCTGAAGCAAATTATGTAAGAACCTGCATGGACTTAAAACCAATCAGGGCAGAATTAAATGCTTGGAACGTGACAGAGATGTGCAGACCTGACCCTGGTGAGATGCAGGAGCAGCCCAGCCCGGAATCAACCCACAGAGCTCAGTCCTTCCACACATCTCATATTCCCATTCTCTGCAGAGTAGTTCACAAGCAGCTATGGATCAAGTGGTCATCAGCTTCTAGCCATAGAGAGTGGCAGCAGTTTGACAACGATGTGAACAGAATAATTCAAGCTAGAGCCAAGGGGTGTGTGAACAATTGACTCCAGTTTCTAACAGCCATAGATGTCAGCTACATCTCCGAAAGGTTTGGATGTGTAAAACCTAGAATAAAGACCGTTTACTCCATGAGCTGCAGAGCCACCAAGATACACCAGCCAAGGCAAGAGCTCTGAACTCTGAAATGGTAACACAAGAGAGCCAGTGAAGATGAGCAACAGCCACTGGTGGAGTTTGTAACATCCTAAGGAGAAAGCTCATGATGCTCTGCTGGGCAGAGTGGCACAGGAGACGTGAAAAAGAAAGAGCCAAAGGACGGGCGTCCTTCAGTTCCAACCCCTTTCCCTTCATCAAGAAACTGCTAGAGGATCAGTACACTGGCCAGCTTATGTGCTCAGTGAAAGAAGTGAACACCTTCTTTTGCATCATCCTGAGTGACCCAGAAAGAGGGCAAGACTTTGAACACCATAACGCCCTCATAGACCTAGCACCCCCTACTGTTGAATTTGTTACATATGAGCCCAGCTGGAGGGAGGTTCAAAAGGTGGTTAAAAGAGCATGATCAGCCTCCGCCCCTAAAACAAATGTAATGCCTTGTATTATTTACAAGTGTTGGCCAGAAGCTCTTCACCAATTGTGTAAAATGTGGAGGGTGACATGGTGCAGGGGAAAGATTGCCAGCCAGTGGAGGTACACAGCAGGTGTTTGGATCCACAAAAAGGAGCTGCAACTCCGACTCCAGCACCACCACATTGAACACCGGTGTTCCCCAGAGCTGTGCGCTCAGTCCACTGCTGTTTACCTGCTGACTCATGACTGTGCTGCAAAGTACAGTTCAAATCATATCATTAAGTTTGCTTATGACACAGTTGTGGGCCTCATCAGCGACAATGATGAGTCAGCATACAAGGAGGAGGTGAACCAGCTTGCAGAATGGTGTAGAGACAACAATCTATCTCTTAATGTTGATAAGACTAAAGAAAGAATTGTGGACTCCAGGAGGACCCGAGTAGACCAGTCACCTCTGCACATCAAGGGAAAAACTGTGGAGAGACTCAAAAGCTCCAAGTTTCTTGGTGTGCACATGACAGAGGACCTCTCCTGGACTCTCAACACCACCTTCCTAGCCAAGACGGCCCAGCAGCGCCGCCACCTCCAACGGAGGCTGAAGAGAGCCAAACTCCCCCCTCCCATCCTCACCACCTTCTACAGAGGTACAATAGATAGTGTCCTGATGAGCTGTCTCACCGTGTGGTACGGGAACTACACAGCCTCCCACCGCAAGATCCTACCACGAATTGTGAGAACAGCTGAAAAGATCATCGGAGTCTCTCTACCCACCATCAACACCTCATACAACAACAGCTGCATCCGCAAAGCCACCAGCATTGTGGACGACACTTCTCATGGACTCTTCACCCTTTTGCCATCCGTGCCACAACCAGCAAACTCTGCAACAGTTTCTTCCGTGAGACAGTCAGATTACTCAACACCATGCTGTCTCCCAATGCTCACCTGGCACAGTCAAACAGCTAACCCAGTATGACTCCATACACTACAAGCTGCCTTCAGTTTACAGCCCATGTTTTTGTCCTATGTATTTATTGTCCTGGACCATGCCAGTGCTTATGGGTCCATACCACAAAAGTTGGTTGAGTTCGCCCTACACAAACACCATGTTCCCAGCAAGATCAAGGACCTTATCCTGGATTATTACAGCATTTTCAAGATGAGAGTCACTTCTGGTTCTCTCACATCTCTCACATTGGCTTGAGAAGAGTATAATAACTGGTTGTACACTCTTGGTTATATTTTTCACCCTTGCCATGAACATGGTAGTAAAATCAGTGTAGGTGGAATGCAGAGGCCCCTTGACAAAGACTGGAGTACACCAGCCCCCATAAGAGCATTCATAGATGATCTCACAGTCACTAAAACATCTGTACCTGGGAGCAGGTGGATCTTGCAAGGCCTAGAAAAGCTCATCATGTGGGTAAGGATAAGCTTTAAACCAGCAAAAAGTCTCTTGTGCTGAAGAAGGGAAAATTGGTGGATAAGTTCTGGTTTTCTTTATCTGGAGCAACCATCGAATCCATCACTAAGCAACTAGTCAAGAGTCTTGGGAAGTTCTTTGACTGTAGCCTCAGAGATACCGCTGCTATCCAGAGAACTACTGGAAAGTTTGAGGCCAGGCATACCAAGGTAGAAAAGTCAGGTTTGCCTGGTAGATTCAAGGCCTGGATTTATCAACACACCATGTTGCCTAGACTCCTGTGGCCTCTGTTAATATTACACAGTCTCCATAACAACAGTTAAATCTCTGGAAAGGAAGATTATCAGCTACCTCTGCAGATGGCTTGGCTTGACTAGGAGCCTCAGTAGTGTAGTGCTGTATGGGAGAAGTAACTTGCAAATCCCATTTTGAGGTCCTTATGAAGAGTTCATGGTGGCACGCATAAGAGAAGCACTCCTTTACAGACTCTACAGACCCCAAGGTGGCTGCTGCTGGCATTGAGGTATGAACAGTCTGGAGATGGAGGGCAGAGAAAGAACTGGAGGGAGCGGAGTTGCACCAGAGATGGAAGGCATTGGTGGGCACAGTGGCAACAGGGAGAGTAGGCTTAGGCCTCTTCCCAAAGACCCAGGAGTGCAAGGCCCGTAGCAAAGATAGGCACCATATGATTCAGGAGGAAGTATGGGCAGGCATGGAGGAAGTAAGAGCCAGCAGGATTGTGGGGCTCAAGCAACAAGGAGCATGGACAAAGTGGGAGAGTACATTGCAATGAAAAGTTACCTCGAACATCTGGCAGACTGACTCCCATCGAGTCAGTTTCTTGGTGCAAGCTGTATATAACATCTTACCAAGTCCAGCTAAGCTCCATGTCTGAGGGGATTGTGTATCACCCTCCTGCCCTCCTTGTACCGGGAGAGGATCCCTGGAACACCTTCTGAGCAGTTGCCCAAAAAGTCTTGGAAAAGGTCACTACCACTGGTGTTAGTGGTACCAGGTGCTAAAGGGTGTTGCAATGCCATCCAAACATCACCACCCTGCAAGGAATACTATCTCCTTTGGCAAATCTGGCCATAAGGCCCACCCACAGCCTAGTGCAAAGACAGGCATCTTAATCCTAGCTTCTGACTGGCAGCTGAAGTTCCCAGAAAACATTATATTCACATCTCTCTGACCGGACATGATCATCTTTTCAGAGGCTACTTGGCAAATGGTCATGTTGGAGCTCACAGTGCCCTGGGAAGGGCACCTGGAGGAAACCAATGAGCAGAAACGTGCAGAAAGCACCAAGAGCTTGTGGAATGTCGGAGGTAATGCTGGCACACATGCCGCATATCCATTAAGGTGGACTGTCAGGGATTTGCAGGGTGCTCATTGTGCAAAGCCTTAACAGTGCTGGGCATCACAGGGGAGGCGAAGAGGAAGGCCATCAGATCAACTACTGAAGCAGCAGAGAGAGCTACAAGGTGGCTCTTGATTAAGACAGCAGATCTGTGGTCAGTTGCTGCTAGGATGGATTAAATATAGAGTGATCAGTTCACTTCAAACATGTCCTTGGACAGTGGGTGGAAACCGGATCACCCAGAAGAAACCCTTACGAACAGAGGGAGAACAGGCAAACTCGATCCAGACTGAGGAGGGATCAAATCCCTGTTCTTTTATATCACCCAGGTGCTTTGAGGTGCTGTTCCCCTGCAGTAAGGGGCTGGAAGGAATGGTAAATTTGTAGACTAAATAACTTGGTGCAGTATATCTGGCATATGTCACCTTGAACAAAGATGTAAGTTAAATGTATAAAAATGTAAAGAAAAAACTGCACTTAGACTTACTGCTTTCACACCGCCGAATTGCAGGTACGTGTGTTTGTGAACCAGGCGAAGTTGGTGGAGGAAAACAGCTGCACGGATCTGATAGCCATTTGGTTAGCCTTGATAAATCCCATCCTGGACCCGTGGGTGAATGTCCTCCCGAGGAGGATGATGCTGCTTAAGGTCCAGGTTTCTGTAAGCGCCTCTTCAGAGAAAGATCGGGAAAGGGCGTTGCGTGGGAAGCACGTAGCGCTGCGCCAGCTGGCCTCCATCCCCAAGACAGCTGCAAACGAAAACTGACCACTTCATGTGGCCACCCGTAGACACTGACGGGGACACAGGAAGGAATGTGGGTGGATTCAAACAAGTGATTTATTTCTGCATGTGTGCCATTTTCTGGTACATTCCATTTAATGTATTGAGAATGCTTTGAAAAACTACACAAATTTCAAAAACAGACTTTTAGAGGGAAAAAGGAATAAAAATGGACGCAGAATGAAACTACACTGGGTTTTGATTTTATTATTTTGACAATTTTAACGTGAATTAAACCAATTTGAGCAGATCGTTATGCGTTGATTTACATGATTTACATAATTTTTCTACAAGACATTCAAAAACACAAACAATGCAATCCTCCAGACTTTTGACTGAAAAATAAAACAGACTGAATCTATATAAACAGTGCTTGCTACACTAAATATTTCGGGAAAACTGTATGCAGTTTTTAGTACCGTTTCAGTGGCAAATTCCAAGAAATTTTTCTTTGTGGAAGTTGAGCGCAGATAGAGTCTCTAAGGAAATAGAGGCATGAGCCTATTATACATACAAGACATTTTTATTTTATGTATGCAGGAAAAAGGAAACAGCATGGTAAAATTTATTTTGCACATTTGAACTGTGCAACGCACCACACTGCCTAATGAAGAGGAAATGGACTCGCTGTGGTTTATTGGGAGCATGGATGAGTCTTTGAAAAATCTTCCATAGGGCATTAAGAAACTGCACTTGAAATTCAGTTTGCATTTCCACAACAATTTCCCATGTAGGGACTTTTCTGGAGCTCAAGATGGTTCTCTCAGCACTCCGATCAGAGGCTCTAGTGAGACTAAACCAGGAGCCGGATGACAGGGGTTTTGCATCCAGGTGAGGGCACCGCGGTTCTATTTTTAAGATGATCGCTACCATAATCTACCCTGACATCAAATGACAAGTTTTTTTCTAGCAAGCCTATGTATGCTGACCATCTATTTACCCGCCAACTAATATTAGCACAGCCAATTATCACTGTTTTTAAGCAAATATATAACCTACTTGTATTTAACATATATAATTTCTCACATAAGAGAACATACTGTAAGGACTTTTACAGCATCCTGTTGATGTTACATAAGAGCAAAAGAACAAGAAAACAAAAGCATAAATCAACCAAAATATCAAAAAGAGAATGAAAAATTACACATTGGGCAGGCCCAATGCATATGAATCATCATCATTTAATAAGATTAAATTTTTTCAAGTTTATAAATAATAAATGATTTTAATTATGCTCAATAATAAAAATAATCACATTCTATCTGATTTTGCTGTATTTTAAAATACCATAGGTCTGGTATTCAGACTCAGACTGTATCTGCTGTGCTGTGTAGGCCTCAGTGAACCTGCAGTGTAAAAACTGGACCAAGAAGTCAGCGAAGAGCTCACAGCCCAGACCTACTTTCAACTCTCACAGTCTAAATTTCTTACATAAATTACATTCTTAAAGGTACCTAATCTAACATTCCACCAATGTCAAAGTGTGGACAGAGTATGGTAGTGGAGAATACTATCCTATATAATTATTTTGATTTACACTTGCATTAAGAAATAAATATGTATATTCATAACTTTGAAGATATGATCCTTTAATACAACCATTTTATGCTTTAGTTTCTAAACTGTGAGTACAAACAATTCACCATTTGAAGTGAAAAAACTGTTCTCAAGTAGAAATTTCATAGTTCATGAAATACATCAGATAGCATTAAAACAGTGAAATATATAAACGGTACTACAGCAAAGGAAGAGGAACACTAAACAGCAGGATAGATGTTTCTGTTTTTGAACATTAGGGTGTTAAAAATAGGATCTTGATTGTCTTGCCCAGATTTGTCATGTAATAACACCCATTTCAGCGTTAATATCATGCTTATTTTTGACTGGAGTATATGAAACCTCAAGAAAACTACTATATAGGCATTCTTTACTGTAATGATTACATAAAATTCCAGTGCAACAAGTTTTAAACGGTGGAAGAAATGTTACATCTGAGCTATTTTTTTTAAGGTGATGATTTCAGGGTGCATATATGTGAAATTTATATGAAATGGTGCTTTCCCTATATGAACATTAAATAAAGACACAGTATCTCTACTGTGTTTAGCTGGCAGTTAAAAAAAAAAAAAAAAAACTTTCAAATAAATGCTGAAAATTTTTAATATTAGCGGCATCAGTTAAAGAGCATTATAAGTTTACGACACTGTAACCTTTCCTTAACTTAAAAGGCCCTATCACTTGTGAGGAGGTACAGAAATTTCAAATCACATATATACATAAATATATACACAACCCAAAACCAAACACAATAATACAGCAGTTGTATTGCAATAAATTAGCACTATGATTCCAACATTTTTCAATGTTCCACCTGTGTAGGTATTGTTACAGGTTTCCATCTCAAGTTTTTGTGTGTGCACTCCTTAGAGTGCACTGATGGAGAGATACACTAACACAAACACACAAAATCTTTCCAGCATAATGCATCTTAGTCACAAGACTTGTTCATGAAAAAGTCTACTGCTCTAAAAGAAAGGATAATTTTCCATGTTTGCTAGATATCTTTAGAAGATCTTTTTTTTTTCCCTGGAAGGTATACAGGCTTTTTGTGTTGAAAACAGTGGAAACTTCCTGTCATTCTCACATACTTAAATCACACAAGCCTGTCAGTGATGAATTTAGACTATTCCATACATCATATTTCCTCAAGCACCCACGAAAAGTAGAATTCACGTTTGTTGGTATAGCAAAATCAGGGTATTGCTACACAACACAGACCCTCAGGATGGTGAATATTACTCACTTTGCAGGATTAACTCATTGCAGATGTACACAAGATCCTTGGAACTTCAAAAAAGTATAAAAAAACTGAGCAAAATTTACAACTGCTAGGACACCTCAATCAATACCATGCTGTGCAACACAAAGTAAGCAATGATTTCATAGCTAAATTTAAATTAATATTTTATGATTCAGACATAATGAACTGTATTGTACAAAATACACCCTTTATAAAAAATAAAAATACATTTTCAACTCCTTTGATATAATGCATTCTTATTTTGTCAGAGTTAAACATTATTTCTTACATTATCATACAAAAAAGAACTAATGCCATTTCCCTCTTAATTCTCCTTCCAAATACAATTTAACACCAAAAACTACAAACCAATAATGTTTTACACATACAATAAACAATGATAGCGCTACCTGTACTTCACATTATTAAATAAACCTAAATAGTTTTGAGATTTACAGGATGGGTGAGGACGTCAACAGTCGGCACACTAACTTCAGAGCCAACTAAACCCCAACTGAAACTAGTTGCGGTCCTTGCCTCATCTCATTTATGGGCTTCATGGCAATGAATATTGCTGAACTATAACTCGTGTGAGTACAGGTCACTTCACGAAAAACGGCACAAATTTTCTTTGATTCACTGCTTTGTTATTGTCTTCTGCCAAAACATTTCTGACTGAGCAAAATATTGACACAATTTAATTTTGTAAAATACAATCAGAAATAGCATAGACACTGAATATTTTCTGTTCATGTTCCAGATATGATCTGCAAAGCATTCGCATTTTCAATCATATGTATTTCTAGACTTGAACTTGTTACTATTGTGCCTAACAAGGCAATTTAATAACAAGATCACAGTTTACTCCGAATGATATGTTTTAAAATGTTGCAAGAAACATTATTTTAAATTATTTCACTCAACAATGTTATATTGCCAGAGAACAAGAAAGGAAAACAGTGAATTAAAGGTAAGTTTGGATATGACAACACCACAGGTCTGTGACAAGGGTCTGCTCATCTCTTTGAGGACCTGCCCTTATAAGAGTAAAAGTGTTTATCCTTCATCAAAAGTCTCTGTTTCTTTCACTTAAAGACCAGCACTGGCCATCCTCTGCAGTCTTACTACGTCTGGACAATGCTGTGGGGAACATACTGAAAATACACGGTGCCCTTAATAATGGGCATAGTCTTACACATCGTACTGGTTGGAACTGAAGCCCATGGAGAAAGTCTGTCGGCTGTACTGAAAGTGATCAGTGAGCACGTTGCTGCGGCCATACTGCACGTCCGACCCTTTGGGGAAAGGCACTGTACCGTTGGGCTGCACCGTGTCCAGCCCCATGCCCACGTTGTCAAAGGAGACCATGTCCTGTTTGGAAACTGGTAGCAACTTCTTCTTGGTTTCCTGGTTGGCATCATACTTTGCCTGTGGAAGAAATATATCGGTGAAGAGGACAGGCTAGGGATTCTACGGACAATGTTTAAAATGGCATATAAGGAAAATAAAATTTTAAACTTAGAAAATTTTAATTATATTAACACAGGAAATAAAATGGCCACATAGATCACCTTGTTATAGAGAAAGACGCCCAAGATGGCAGTCAACATGCCCAGCACGTTTGAGAAGGTAACAGGGTTGCGCAGCAGCAACAAGGAGATGCTGATGACCATGATCCTCTTGGTGGCATTGGCCACTGCGTAGCTCAAAGGGCTGACCAGGTTCAATACGCTAAAGGCAATGACGTTCTGTGCAAAGTTGCAGAAACCACTGACTACAAGCAGCAGGAAGGTTCCAGTCCAGTTAGCTATTTCGGTCTGAATTGAAAAAACAGTGAGGATATGGGATGAGACACAGTATCTAATGAAGCATTTTTCATATAAAACAGCTCAACTAATGACACAAATACAGCAAAGTTTTTTAAAACCTAAAAAGTGTCAAATGCACACATGCATTGTCTAAAGCCGCTTGTCCCAAGCGGGGTCACGGCGAGCTGGAGCCTAACCCGGCAACACAGGGTGCAAGGCTGGAGGGGGAGGGGACACACCCAGGATGGGACGCCACTCCGTCACAAGGCGCCCCAAGCGGGACTCGAACCCCAGACCCACTGGAGAGCAGACCTCGGACAAACCCACTGCGCCGCCGTGCCACCGCACCCCCCAAGTGTCAAATGATGCATGCATGATTGTTAACAAAATGAAGGTCCTCATGTACAGCAAAGTCAGCATTGTATTTAACTGTATTTACTGTATTTGACAGCAGTGGCTACCCTACACTGTCAGTTGAAGACATCCTAAAAATGAGGGCTCACCACCCTCTACTGTGAATATGGGGTAAATTCCACAGCTACAGGACTATAAAGAGTTTTTATGATGAGTACTGCACTTGAAAGTGAGCTCAGATGAAACATTCGGAGGACAAAAAGAACAGCCAAACCTGTATCTCTACATAATAAGTAGAAACTTTGAGAGAAGACAAACAAAAAGACTAAATGCTGACATGTGTGTAGTTCAACTTCACTCATGCTGCTAATATGGACTCACCAAATCTCCATCCACTAGAAACGTGGACAAGTCAACCAGAACCCAGGTAGGCACCATGAACAGTACTGCACTGAAGCCCAGGATGTTAAGGAGCTGAAGGTGGTGAATTCGTGTATCTCGCAATACCTAATTATGTGAACATAAAACATTTAAATTTACTCATTTAGTGGATGCTTTTCTCCAAAATGACTTACAATGTTAGTCTACTTACAATTATTTACCCATTTATACAGCCAGGTAATGTTACAGGGAAAATTCTGGCTAAGCACAGGCAGTCCCCGCATTACGAACATCTGACTTGGGTACAACCTGTAGTTTAGGAACTACCCCTTACTGACCGGAAGTTAATTTTTTTGCCACCCTTAAGTAACAATCAAATAAAAACTTCATAATTAAGCCTATTATATTGAAAATTTGAGTTACATACAATGGTTTGTAATAACAAACAGGCACTACTTTATGACCCGCATCAAAACATTGCGTGTCTACAGCGGTTCGTCGGCTTGAGGACGTGTCAGCCTGAGGTAGGACAAAGACTTTGTTCTTTTCAGTCAGACCACGCTGCTAACAGTCTCATGTGTTACTGTATTTGGCTTAATTTTTTTTGGTTTTTACCCTCCTAACCATGGCACCAAAATGTAAATGTGATGCAAGTGATGGTGACACATCCAAGAAAAGGAAAACGATCACGATTGAAACTAAAGTGGAAATAATAAAGTGATTGTTTTAGTGTATCTGGAAGTGTTTCTTTAATGTTTTTTTATGCATAGAAAGGTACACGATATACTAAGACAAACATCTGACAAACTGACGTTAGATACCGACCATACCTAACTGTTCTGACTTATGTCAGAATCTGACTTAAATACAGACTGAGGACATGGAACTCGTTTGTAATCCGGGGGCTGCCTGTACCTTGCTCAAGGGTACTACAGCCAGAGGTGAGATTCAAACCTGAAACCTTTGGGTCGAAAGACAACAGCTCTAACCGCTACACTATCAGCTGCCCTACACTTACACTATGAAGTAACTGTTGCCACAAGCATAATACATAACTCCTAGAGTACAGCTGATAGACTGCACAGTTGCACATTTAATCCAAAATTCCCTGAAATTTATCAAAACATATAGACCGATGTATTAATCATGACAATGCAATTAAGGCCATCAAGAGATTATTTACCATTTGTTTTGTTGTACGATAGCCAAATTATCAATTGCAAAAAAAAAAAAAAAGTTTAATTTCCTTTTTTAAAATTAGAAAAAAAATCCACTTGCACATCTCAGGTGATACATATGGACTAAATGTGGTTTGCTTACCTTTTTGGAGAATATGTTTTGTAATGAGAAACAGAGGGTGGCTGCAAGAGCACTGATCAATCCAGAAAGGTCAAAAGAAAGTTCAGTGACAGTAGCTAACAGCACACCCCCAATTATGGGAATTAGCGATACGTACACCTGAAAGAAGAAGAAGAAAAGACCTTCACAAGAATGCACTGAAATCTTCAAATTCTTATGTACACACACTTTATATTTACATTAGTTGCGCTCCTAGTGATGGATTTAGCTGCATACCAAAAACTGCAAAGCAATGGAAAGGGCAAAATGTGAAACCATCAGGGTTTCAGTCTCCTACCTCAGAGGCTGGAGTTCAATTCCATGTAATACTTAGCAGCCATACATTGGAGGGCCATCACAAGAAGTATGTTTCCTAATTTTTTTTTCTTGAGAGTCAGTGGGTCATAGTAACACAACAATCTGGACACAGCACACCACCACTATACGGGTTCCAACGCTCACCTTTGTTGTTTGTTTTTCCTTCATGATGATTCGTGACAACAAGACAACCCATATCGGCATTGTGGCCTTGACTGTGGCAGAAGGAAAAGACAGGAAAGATTGTGGAGAAGAACAATTTCAGATCAGCTCTTTGTGTTCATTAATCTAGAGAGCTGGCTAGTTGGTAGATAAAAGAAATGATGAGGGGAGCAAGCTTGATACATTTCTTCAGATCACTAGATCATGACTTGGCTTTGTTCAAACAGTGAGCAGCCTGGCTGGAAATGACAGCAAAACCCCTCCTTCAGTGGGTCTCATAATCTACAACTACTTGTTGGAGAGGCAGGCCATCTGACGTGGAAGGAAGTGATATCACACACACACCTTTCTTGTGCAAACACATACACACACGTCACCTTAGCCGCACCTCTGGACACCTCTCAAACGAACACACTCACTGGCACAAAACAAAGAAAAGCGGTCCACGAACGTACACGCTGCACGCGAGCTCGACTTTGGCGAGTGAGATGAGACTCGTCTCGTGTGACTCTGCGAAAACACTCCTATCACACACACACACGCGCCACGGTGTGAGTGACAGCTGTGCGCCGCGCCGACCGAGCCCCATCTCCGCTCCCTCCCCTGATCGCACAGTGTAAAACACACCGATCGATCGGCACGCAGAGTCATGTCGCTTCACCGCTGGCCTCCAATCGCCCTCCACGTCCCGTCAATTCCCGGAATTATTCCGCGCTATCATTCACTATATACACGTTTATCTTTCGAAGCGATGCAAAAGCTGTGGCGGTCAATCAGATAGGAAGGGAAAGAGCGGCTTAGGAAATGGTGGCCAAGAGCTCTAATTTGTACAAACACACAGACTCACACAGCACAAATCCTGCGCTGAAACGGGAAGACGCGCCGCGCTCGTGATCAAGCTATTGTGCGGTGCTGAAGCGGCGCAAGAAGAAGGCCGGCGGAGCCGCTCACCTGTGTGCGCGTAGGAAACGGGCACCTTCCATATGCTGAAGTGCGCCGACACGGAGGCGAAGTACTTGCCGAAGGCCAGAGGCAGAATGTAGCAGCGCTGGTACCTGCGCGGCAGCTCGGCTTTCGGGACCCCCCACGCCCGCAGCAGCGGCGGCAGGAACAGCACGACGGACAGGATGTGGAAGAGCGACACAGTGACCGGGTACGGGAACCCGTTCAAAATGATCTTGTTGACGACGTTGCCCCCGGAGCTCACCGTGTACCAGCAGACACAGAGCATAACGATGCGGACCCCCTCCTTCACTTGCTGTCGTTCCACCGCAGCCATGTTGGAACGCGGAGGTGCCGGCTGGCGGAGGCCGGGAAGAGACGTGGAGGAGCGCAGCGAACCGCGGCGCGCGGAGGAGCTCGGAGGTGCATCCGTCACTTCCTCCTCGCTGTGCTCATCGCTCGGCTCACCTTCCCGTCCGCCGAGAAGTGCCACTTGAACCAAGCGGTTCGAGTGTGTAGTAGTGGCAGTGCCCACTGTTACCTGCGCTCTTTTTTCATTTTCTGTTCACTTATCGTCAACGGTGTGCGTCGTGCCCCGGTTTTACTTTAATTTATTTTTTTTAATAAAAAAGAAAAAAAGGTCATTCATTTCCAGCACTTCCTCCTCTGAGTGTACACACACACACAGAGCAAAAAAATTTGTCGAAGTCAATCCTGCGAAGCTCCAAGCCGGTAAACCATATAGTTAGTTTTTTAAAAAAGGAAATCTCCTTGCATGCTCTCGATACCTCATTTTATGGGTCATGTACCAGTAGTTATGAGACATTCGCTGAGCAAACGATCCCTTGTTTCTCCGGAGACTAGTGCATTCCACGGCAAAGCGATTCTCGAAGTTGTCCAATAGACTATTGAATAGTAAAGCTTTCGCCCACTTACAAGAATAGCTGCATATAGAATTAAAGAAAACTTGTTTCCTATCCTTTTTTAAACAGGTAACTAGTAAGTAGTGAAAGTTATGGAGCAGATACGAGAAAATGAGAGAACTGGATCCCAAAGAGATGTGTTTTGGGACTCCTTTTGGATTTACAGAGGGATGCAGCAGTTCTGATTGAAACGGGGAGCTCATTTCACCACAATCACAATGGAGCTACAAGGAAGAACCTTGGGCTTTTGATTTTGGATCCCTTTTCGGTGGTACCACCAAGTGGCCAAATGCTTATTAAATGCTGAATAAAAGTTAATTGTTTAAATGTTTTTTACATTTCCAGTAGTTTTTAGGGTGTGAAATTATCTGAATTCGTTTGATAACCTTCCGCCAATGGTGTGGTGGGTGGGCTGTGGAACTACCACGAGGTTCTGTTAGACACCTCTGTAGTGGGGCCGATGATTGTGGAATGGAGTGAAAGGTACAAATCTGTGGAAGATGTGCCCCTCCCTCCCTCTTAATAGGCAAATGAAAACTTGAAGTACTCTGAGCGTGAGAATCATACACCTCTCTGTGATTCCACTCCACGACAAGTAAGTCAAGGTCTGGTAGCAGCTAATAGCGCTCTGCTAACAGCACAACTGTCTCACACTCAAAGATGACCGTTACACATTCTGCTGCACTAAACGGAATATCAGTGAAATGAAATATGGAACAGCAAAATCATGTTGGGATGTGAATGATGAAGATCCTGCTCATGGTCATGCTGGGCCTGTCAGATTACATGTGGTGAGGACTGCTAAAAGAATGGAAAGCCCTCTCAGCCATTTTCTGCAGTGATCCATGTTTACGCAATCATTTTTTATTACAGTTACATAGTTTACATTTCTGTCAATGACTCTGAACCCTTTTACAGAGCAATTTTTTGGTAACTACACCCTGTATGAGACCCTGTGCAGGAGACACTGCACAAAAGGATCCATATGAAATCGTAACTGGGATTAGTTCAGTACATTTTGTCTTTACTTGGCAAGATGTGGTCTTAAGACTTTAAAATACATTTGGAATATATTTACTCCTTATAGGTAGCTGGTACACACTTCATAAAAGTTTGTAGATCTTGTGATAATTCCTTGAAAGATTAAGAAAAATGTGGGAGGTGATCAGAGGTGGAACACACACACACAAAACATATTAGCTGTAATATACACTGACATGGGAGGTGATTGTACAGTTGTATGTTTTGAATTTATGTACATTTGGTCTAAATGGCACTTAAAACCTTTCATTCTTGGATCAGTCTCCTCCAAAATTGTTTTGAAGACAAAACTCTACTTGTAAATTATGAGCTCATATTAATAATCCTGGCATAAATTTGTCCTAAAACCAATCAGGTTACATTTGAATGCTTTTTGAATTTTACAAATGTTAATGCTAATTAAAACAACTGGAACAAACAATCAGGAAATATTCTTAGGTCTTGGCTTTTCCATAACGATGCATAGAAACTTGGGTTACATTAGATTATGGCTTCAAATTATTTCCATAAATTTTTCTATGGAAATAATCTGAAGTGATAAAAATATTTGGATATGACACCTATCAGAATTCATATGAACAATTTGGATGAAAACATTTAATATGTCAAAAAAACTTCACTTTGATGTTCATTATAGACACCCAAAATCAGCATTGTTCAGAGTTCTCTGACTCGTAAATTTCTTTAGCATTATTAGCTGTCAGATGGAGATTTGTATTATTAGACAAGTAGTAAATCCTAAATATGACCATTTTATTCCGATATCATAACTAAAACTCAGCAATGCCAACTCAAGTGAACCTGGGCATATTAAGAAAACGGTACAGCTAACACCCATTAGAAAGAAAGCCAAGTTTTGGACAGATTCACATCAAATCATCATGTGTAATATGCTAAGACAGAGTACAGAGATCTGACATTCTCAGGCCACAATTTAAAGATTATATTAGCACGTGATTTCAATTTTGTCATGAACTTTAGTGTTACTGCAAAAAGGAAAGCTTTTTCATGATGGGTATTACTCATTTCTGACCTTACTGTGTTACTTTCCTGTGAACTGTTCCAGATGAGTAAACAAGACAGTTCACTGTGAGGTGGTGCAACCTAATTCCATGGCTGCCAGCTTCTTAATACTACTTCTTTTCTACCATGTCTCAATCAAGAGTTCTATCATAAAAGTGGAATAGACTTGTACTGAAACTGAAAACATGGCCAGGTTTTGCGCATTTTTTATTCACACAATATACCACTGTGTCCATTTAAAAAGGACCAAATAGCAAAGTTGCTCACTTCTGCATTCAACTTAACACAGAATATTTATTTCTGTACATTCACTAAGGCTCTTTTCTGCACAAAAACTGTGTTATGACAATTTTCAATAAGGCAAAATATCTAAAGGAATGGTAACAAGTAATTTCCAGCATACAAACATTTATTTTTTTTCTTCTGTTCCTCACAGTACACAGTTGCAATGCAGTAGCACTCTGTTGTATTTTACTTTGAATTTTTATTTTATTCCTTGGGGAAGAGGGCTGAGCAATTAGGAAGAGATAGCTACCAACCAGGTAAAAAAGAGAAAAAGCCAACAAAATGAATATTTTAATTCAACACATTTTCAAAAATAGATCTTTTTCATATTCTTTCCTGGTGTATATATAGAGATTGGTGTCAAATGCATGTAACATGAATTATATGGAAGGAGGTGGAAAGGTGAATGGAATGATGGACGTTACGGTAGCCAACCCATTTACTGTGAGAGAAAGTGTGCAAAAACATGGACACAACTTTGAATTGCACAACCAACAGTTCAAACAGAATGTGTGATGCAAACAAAACATTTGTTTTTGCAAAATTTCCAGAATTAAAAAAAGATCAAATAAATAAATGATTACATCGTAAGGGAATTTTATTTATCTCTTGCTCCACATGTCTGTTCCTGCCACACACTCCAGACTTTAAATACTGGACATATTTAACCCTTAACCTTATGGTAGATGTTTTATTAACCCTGCCACAGATGCTTTGTTGTAACTTTACTGGTGGAAACCAGTCTACCTCTGCTTCAAACCCATGTTTGCAATTCTTTGTTGGTAGCAGCACACTACAAACAGGGTGTTTTCCCTACAATTTATCTGTGGAAAAAATTGAATGAATCAGTGCTTTTTGCCTACTGATGGCAACCACTTTTATTCCCGCCTGCATTACATTTCTCTGTGGTGGAAAATGTTAGCAGTTCTGCCTTCCCTGCCATTCACAGTGGACATTTTTCGCTTTCTCCTTTCAAAGAAATAAAAATACAGGACTCAATCTAGACAGACATATGGCAGGATGTTCAGCCGACTTTCATCCCCGTGAGGATCTAAGGATATGCACTGTGTCCAATCGTACCAGTTGTCCTTGGTGTCATAACAGCCATTTACTCCGGGCCAGCGCTCATTGTGTATTCTGGAGAGGTCTTCTAAAGTCACCTCTCGGCTGACTCCAGGAAGGTCCGTTTCAGAGCTATTTGGTACCAAGACATGCGTTTTCCTGGACTCCTTAATATGGTGCTCCTCGTGTTTCAAATACTCTGTCATGAAGAAATGTGCACCTGGGGTCTGTGCCCCAGAGGATGTCAGTACATTGCTCTGAAGGCTAAGGTATGACTGAATGATCTCGTTCCTTGACAATTCTTTCCAGTTTGTCTGTTGGAAGGGACTGGGGAGCGCTGCTGCGGGCTTCTGCTTAAGCAGGTCGGTCCGTGGGGGATCGGGCGAGGACCGCCCATGAGGCTCTTCTCCCTGGTAAGACTCTTTAGGCGTCAGGGGTTTTATCTGCTGTGTCACATGGTCGAAAGTGAGCCTGCGGTCTTTTAACCGCACAGGTTTTGTGCTGTCCTCTGTGGACTGCCCAATCAGATTTACCGTATAGTCTCTGGGTCTATATTTCTTCCTCTTCTTCCCCTCAGAGCCCGATGCCATGCTGTAATTGTCCACCTTTCCTGCTTCAGTGCCCAGCTCATGTGATGCTGCACACAAGCTTTGCGAGGCAAGTCCAGGACTATGAGAGTCTTGTGCTGATTCTACTGCCCCCATACTCTGTTGCAGTTGCTGGTACATATCTGCAGGCCCGTTGCACAGCAGAGAAGGCCTAGGCCTTGGAGACTGAGGTTTATCAGCCAGCGAAACTTGGGCAGTGGGGATTAAAGGCTGGGGTGAAGGCAAAGGAGAGGGCACTGGAGGAGAACTGTCCAAAAACCTGGAACTCTGAGATGGACTTGAAAGCGTCCCTCTTGGTGCATATGTTGCAGGCCGCTTTGCCACCATCTCCTGCTTTGCACTTCTTGGGCTGAAGGAAGTACAGCGGGGGCTTCTAGGCTGACAGTGGCTTGCCCTTCCACTTCCGGTTACTTCATCCATTTTTATGTGCTGCTGCATTACTGAAGTTCTGAGCAATGAGGAAGTGCTGGGAGGTTTCACATGCCCTGGAGTAGTGGGATGAGGCTTGACCGCATTGACAGGAATCTTATTGTGTCTGTCATTGTCAAGTTCTGTACTGCCCCTGTCTAACAGCAGGTGGGGGTTGGCATCTAAGGTGTTGGAGGAAGGCTCTGGGCTACTCCCAATGCCATTCGTTGGTGGTGGGGTGGAGTTCTGTATATGCTCAAAGGCAGACGTTTTTGATATTTTCGTTGGTAAATACATACAGTCTCTCTGATCTCCCTTCCGTTTTCGGCTGCTTGATTTCTCAGCCTTGGGAGAATATGAGTTGTAGATGTCATTTCTGCTCTTGAGTTCTGAGGCTGGTTTGCCAGCTGGAGTGATGGTTGGGGGAGAAATGTCTGCTGGACACGGATGGCTCCCGCCATTGGCAGAGCCTGGGGTACCTGGTGTCCCCTTTGGCGGTACCTCATTCTGTCCTGGCTCAATCAGCTTCTGCCAGTTGCGCAGGAGTTTCTTGGCACGCTTGGCAAGATCTTCATCCTTTGTCTTTTTCCTCACATCATTGATCAACTTCCCCAGACGAGTTTCCTGAATAAAGGTAAAGAAAAAATAAAATCGGAATTCTTACAATCAGTGCTTTATACAACTGTCCCAACCATTTTTCCTCAAGTACCTCAAGTGCTTCTTTGGTAATAGGATACTTCTCCAAGTGAGAAATCACTTCCAGTACAGTCACCATGTTGTGGATCTGCTGAAAGGCAAACAAAAACAATGTAGTAAAACATTTAAAATACTTGGAAAAATGATGTTTTTTAATAAGTTATATGCAACATGGAACAAAAAAGTACAGTATCCCTGCACAACTAGACTAATATGGGAGTCCCATCATGTAATTGCTAATCCCAATGATGACATGATTTTTTTGATGCGCACTATGGCAAGTATAACAAAAAGTGACACCAGGCAAAGCATCTTGTACAACATATGATGGTTCCTTACCAATTCTCTATTAAACACTTTAAATATTAAAAAAGTTATTTTACAGAAACAGTATTTAATTTCTCCCAATCGTGCCACTAACAAGAAAAATGACCAGTTATTTTACTGAGTGAGAGGTAGAAGGTCAGTGCAAATAATGACAATTCCTTTCGTCTTTGCATTTTCAAAAAAATATTTATTGACAGTTGTATGTTTGAAAATCACTTCAGATATTCAAATAAAGCTGTTTTTTTTTTTTTTAATGTAGTGATGGGCTGACATCCTGTCCAGGGTGTACCCTGGCTAGTCCAGTGCCATGTGGTTCTGTGATAGGCTCCGGAGGAGGGTGACACTGACCCAGACAAAGCAGTTAACAACTACATTGAGGGAGTGTGGGTAATTTTTTGTTTCACTTTGCATATCTGTTTAATGTTCTTGAAAACAATTGCTGCATTAGCATATCCAGTCATGTGAGAATGATCTGTACACTTTTTAATGATTGTCTGTTACAGCTCAGTTGACGTATCAAGATTTTTTCTTAGTCATTACTTGGTGCAAGATCAAAAACCCTAACCTTTAAGTCTTTTCTTCCATAACAGGTCATTTGGTGTTCATGTGCTGTAATCATACTTTATACACTCCTAGCTGAACCTTGAATACACTGAACTGTGCTTGTAACACTGAAAATTAATAAATCTTTAATACAATTTCCAAACAAAACAAAATTGAGAAGCAGCATCTCCACTGTAAACTCAATTTCCACAATAAAAAAAAAATCAAAAACAAAATCAGAACAAAATATCACAAACTCAATGAAATTGCAAAGCACAATTCTGAAATTATTTTGAATCAAAAGCTTGTACTAAAAATAAACAGTATAAATGCAATGTAAACTTACTCCAAAAAGTTACATCACCTTGTTTGACTCAAGCATATGCAATATTATAATTTGAGAACAAGTTAAAAAGTATGAAGTATTTTTCAGACTGATGAAGTGTCAATGCAAAATCTAAATACTACACTCAACTACTTATGTACCTTTCCATCAGCATCTGTATGCTAATTTTGCATTTATAAAGAAGCACCAAACTGCAAAACTGAAATAAGTTTGCATAAACTTTCATATGTGCAGCTGTACCGACAGAAAGTGTTCCCTGTAAAGGTTTCTCTGTTTCTAACAACCCTAAAATCGTACAAAGTGTCACATCTTACACATTCCAGTAACTGTAACAGAAATTTTAATTTACGCCCCGAATATGGATGTTATCCTAGTACGCACTGAACTAAACTTCACCCAAACCTGTAATACGAGTCAAAAGTTGTATACCTTAAATAACATAAATTCACAATTTATTGCATAAACGTAAGTACTTCTAGTGCTTTTATGTTAATACTTTATGAAAATAAACCCATTATTTAAACCTGCAGAAAATTTGATTATGAAGTCTTTCAGTCTATACTGTATTAACAACCAATACAATCGCTATCAGTAACATAAAAGACCTGACATGGAATATTTTGGTTTCATAAAGTTCAGTACCTTTGTTTTAACAACTAAGAAAATGTATTTTTTCTGCCCACCCCCAAACTAGCCATAGCCAACTACCTA
This sequence comes from Scleropages formosus, assembly GCF_900964775.1. Taxonomy (NCBI): domain Eukaryota; kingdom Metazoa; phylum Chordata; class Actinopteri; order Osteoglossiformes; family Osteoglossidae; genus Scleropages; species Scleropages formosus. The sequence continues at coordinate 6,226,978 of NC_041814.1, forward strand.
ATTACAAAACTCAATACTTTACAGAGTTCCAAAGACATCTTAATGTTTGCCATTACTTAGAAATAAGACAATTTTTTAGTATTAACTGATTTACATAGAGCCATTTTAATTACCCTCTTTAGTTTCAACAGCATTTTATGTCCATCACGTCAAATACCAAAGTGTATAACATCTACATGCATTCGTTTAGCACATGAATTCTTCAAAGTTGTGTACAGTTCAAAGAAAACAAAAGTATGTGTAAAACGTATCAGTGTAGAACTGTCCACTGAAAGGAATCCAGTGGAAACTACAGAAAAGCACCCTTTTGGTTATCATGTACAGAAGCTAACATTATGACACACAAATTTTAAGGCATTAACACCTGCCATACCTTTTGATTGGGTGGTCAGCATGATATTAATCAGAGATGTTTCAGCAAACACAAAAACTTAGTTTTATGGAATTTAGATGCAAACTGTATTTAAAAAAAGATACGTTATTAGTGGATTTAAAGCCAAGCTGTATTTAAAAAAGGCATGATTATTAGCAGCCATATGAAACTGAACCTTCAATATGATGTATCCTACTCCCATGAATAATGCAAGAATTTACTACTTGTATACAAATTAACCCATAATATTATGGATATCAACATTTTCTAAACTACAAAACTTTAAATTCTATAGCAGTATATGAGAAAGAACTAACACACAATAAAAGATTTGCTCATTATAAGGTGTAAAGTCAAAGATTTGCAGTGAAAAATATATCCTTAAAGTTTTGGAAGCGAAAACTACAATAATTCCTAATTTAAATGTCACTTATGTCATACTATATGCCAATCTCACATTTGGTGAAAATGGAAACTCAGTTATGTACTATATAGATCCATAAACACGTTTACAACGGGTATGCAAGAGAGTGATATTAAGATACAATAATCTTATGTTGTACATACAGTAAAATGCCACAGATCCTGCTGTGGTGACAATTTTCTAGTCAAAGTGTTTTAAAATCCCACCTGTAATGAGCCGATTACTGTTACCCCACATCAAATGGATAAACATTATACTGCTGTAGGCCAGATCCAGTAGCTAATTCAGTAATGAGCGCATACAACATACCAACACAAACACCAACAGTTTGCTTATTAATGTGCAAAATCAGCCAAAATGCCCAGCTGGAACCTCTCGCCTGGGGCTGGGTGGTCAAGTCACACCACGGTGTCGGGGGTAGTTTTGGTAACTAATACCAAATGCTCTGTTGTACTGTTAAACTGGCATGGAAAGAGAACACAGTTTTTAACAAACAGCTCATATGTCCATTAAAACACACTTTGTCATCGTTGCTTGTATGACTAGAGAAACCCCATAATAACTAGCTTGACAGCAAGATGACTTCGCCAGCTAAACTTTGCATTCACATGGATGGTGTGGATTTGTTCAAACACCCTTGTCTTCTAAAACATGCAGAACTAACATATTCCCAGGGCGAAGAAAGGGGTGTAAAGTGAGTGTTGTCGAAAAGGTGTAATAAGTGTGGGTCTGAAGTGCTGCTTCACTTCTGGCTGCAGCTTCACTTCATGGGCCTGCTTGTGCAACTTGAGCGCAGCGCCGGGCTTTCCTGCGTGCGGCGAGCCGCGCGGAGTGTACCAAGCGACGGCCACAACGGAGCAAGCCACGCCGGCATCTTTCAAGACAGAACTTTCGCGTGTTAAAGCGTACTTCCGATCAAAGCTAACCAAAGAACACATTAACATCAAAAAATGACAGTAAGCATGTAACGGTTCAAACTTTGAGGCGTTTTTCGGATTTTACTGTAACTTACAGTTAGTCGCCAAACAAATTTAGCTCATCATCGGATACCTCGATACAATACTGGCTAGCTATCCAGATAACACCAACCAGATGAAACATATGATATGTTAATACAGCAACAGCAGACAGCCGTGCCGAGGTGCAACGTGAAGATTAGCTACACTAGCTAGCCGAGACCTTTCTGTCACCGCTTTTAGCAACTAGCTAACAAGCGACAACTTAACGCAGCAGCTTTTCAGCGCTCTGATGTGTCGACAGTTGGCTGTGAAACCCGAAATTAAGTATTCAAAAATGTCAGTTATTCGTTATATTGTTATTTCAACGTACTCCAGATAAAGCAGAGCAAGCTTTCGGGTGTCTATTCCGTAGTTTCATGCTAGTTTGTGGACACGAGTGCTGAGGAAACAGTTGAGTACAGTAAGCTAGGCTAGCACAGCACACGAACGTTAGCCCTGTACAGTAACTAACTAGGTACCAATAAGAACAAGCCTGGATTTTCAATACTTTCGTGAGGACCTGCAAGACATTTTGTCCTTTCCACTAATGTTTGATCGCAGATAAGCACGGATGGACTGGAGCTTTTCATGTCATGTGTAATTTAGTACCGAGTGAGTCGTGCAACTAGTAATTACATGCTAACTCGTTAGCTAGATAAACGAAAGACTAGAGTAAAAATAGTCTAAGCTTTCGTAAGAGGGCCGTTAACAACTCACATTGCTTTGGCCGTCGATGGCCTGCAGCAGCCGGTCCCTCATCTGCTGCGGGGTTGCCGAGGCCGCTGTCATTGCCTGGCTGGTGCGGATCGGCGGGCAGGGGGAGAGGAATCCTCCGAAGAGACGACTGGGTGAATTGCAGACACTTACAGGCCTTTTGGGAGATGTGCTAGAAGATGAAACCCCATGTCTCCTCTAGTGTTTTTATTTGTTTGCTTGCTTGTTTGTTTGTTTCAAATATGTGTGTATAATATTTATGTGTGTATATATCCGAGGAGTTAAGACTTCGACTACGTTTGTGGTCCGCCTCTCCGGCGCTCGGCAGTTTCCTCAGCTCCGTGAAACGTACTACATCGCAGAGACCCGCTCGCCCAATGCATGGTGGGAAGAGCGCGACGCGCTTCACGCGTCACAATACGTGCCTGACGTAGAACGTAGGGTTACACTGAGCGGGTCCCGTGGCCATTGGAGCGCTGGCGTTACGGCTCACAACTGAGACACAGTAGAATGCTGAGTTTTATACACTGCGTTTGTGAATAACTAATTTTATCTTCTTTGTGTTTACCATTTTATTTTAAGAGCAGTTCGCCGCAGAAATAATTATGCACCCATTAGAACATTCCAGCCATTTTTATGTAAAAACGCTCCACATGTTAATAGTATACACACGACGTTTCGGACAGTATCATACGAGTATGTTAGCTCAAAAAAAAAACCGTAAAAATTATAAAGTATGTTGAAACATGAGTGTTTATAATATCAAAAAATTAAATACAGAAATAAGCAATCTTCAGCCCATATCAAGAAAATATATAATAGTAGAACAAATACCAAAAGCACCACAACAAGTATTTTAAGTTAAGTGCTTCAGTTCACAATACACATTTGATATTGTTACACTATCAAAGTCTACAGTTTACATTATTTCAATTATAAACGTAGGTATTTTACCAAAACAATAATCATCATTCCCTTAGATACAGCAAAGTAGTTAAAAGGACTAAAGTTCCTGAGTTTTTATGCTACATTTCAGTTCATTTCAGAATGCATTTCAGTTCAACCCAAAACACACATTTAGTTGACAAATAAGAGAATTCATTTAGGACCAATACTACATTAAAACCAAGAAGCTCTGAGTGTTCTTACTCAGTTCTGCAATTTTATGTAAGAAAGGCATTGTGTCATAGTATTGCAGTACTTCAGATTCATTGTTTACAAGTGTGTATGCTATATTCGTTACACTGTTCCATAAACTGTAACTGTGTTTACTTTCAACTAATTGGTTAACTCTAAAGTGGACATTATGTACCTTTATTATCAACAAGCTTGCTTACCTGTTTTCTTCTCAAGGAGATAATAATTGGGTGTCCATACCTCAGCTATCTTCTGTACTAAGTGTGAAAATTTTGTTTTAACTGTGATTAATGCAGCTTTTTGACAATTCAAGGATCACTTGAAAAAGAGAAAAACAGCTTTATTCTACTAAAACATATTCAGTTTAATATCGCACTTCTTCCCTTCTTTACAAAGAGATAGAGTTAATTACAAGATGAGATTTTACAGCAAGAACGGATGCAGTGATTTTTTTTTTTTTTTTAAAAACAAAAATTGGGGACAATCATAAGACTTAAGAACAAAAATATAACAGAGAACCTGTAGTTGGAAAGAAACTAATGGTGAACACATTTTCAGTACTGGAAGGTTTGCTCTGACATGAAAGACACAAAAGTATTAAGTTTTGAAAGAGCAGCCCAGGAAAATGTATATCATATCATAATTTTGGTATTTGGAAATTGCATATCACTATCATTAAGGGTGCTTCAATTTCCTTCCATTAAATTTTAGAGCTTTGGTCAAAACAGACCATACTGATGATAGAGTACTTGGCATTTGGTCCATTAAGTGTAGCATTTTTATTGCTACATCTGCACAGGCGTGTTCATGTTGATGTCAGGAAGTTAAAAAAAGGTGGGCTAAGCTGTATACTGTGAATCCAAATGTGTTCTTATTGACAGAAAAAAATAGTCCCATGACACCCAGAGGTACATGCCGTAATTCAGAAATAATCCATTACAAAATGTTTCTTTAAAGAATCTTCATTTGGAGTACATTAAAACACACTCACACTCCATGTTGTTAATTCCTATGCTCCAAATAGCCTGTGAGAACAAACAAGAAATGATGGGCAAATTAAAGATTAAATGTCAGTATAAAATTTAAACTGCAAACTACATTCATTCAAAAATTTGCTAATAACTCTGAGATGGTATATATTACTAATGAACATGGCGCCAGTGCGAGGCGACGTATTGATTGCTTCTCCTCGCAGACATGTTAGTTTAGTGTATATTATTTTGTTTGTGTCACTATTCTTCCAGCCAGTTTATTCTCTTATTACTTATGACCGCCAAATCTCGTTCTGAGTTCTCTGACTCTTACCATTATTGTTACTACTGTTACCATTATTTATTGTTATTGCTGTCACTGCTGCTATTGTTATTTTTTTTACTGTCATTGACACTGTTTTGTTTGTGCAGTATTCCTATTGTCCTTGCCCATAGTCTGTGGAGAAGCATTCAGGAAGATTTTCATGATACATGTACATGCAGGTACATGCATCAAACCATGATGGTACTTGTATCTATGACAATAAACTTGAAACTTACACAAAAGGCACAGAATAAGCAAGAATAGTACAATAATTATGTAGGTAATTAGGTACAAGAACAGTAAATTAGTTGCAAACGCAATACTTACAAAATCATGCAAAACATCATGAAGATGTTCCATAGGGCAATGAATATCCGGAAGTAGCGTAGACTCAGAAGAAATTCTCTGATGTTGTCTCCTGCAAACATTTTCAAATTCTCACACCACTTTCACAATTTATGAAAAACATATTTTGGAAACAATGACATCTTATAAATAATGTCCACCTGTTGTTCCATGAGGTTCATCTCCGAATCCTTGAGATTCTCTTTTCTTCCTGTGTGAAAAGAGAAACCGTGTCAGATTTGCAGATGAATTCAGATAAGCATTATATATAATCAAACATATAATACAACATTCTTGAAAGTCTCTTAAAAATACAATTTAGCAGTGCAAGTTAATAAATATATAATACCAAGGATACTTTTTTAGATTAGAGCAAGAAGCATCCGTCAAATAACACTTATATAACATCATACTTACAGTTTGAAGTTTAGTACTGCCCCTGCATTCATAAGTAAGGTTCTAGAAGAGAAAAGAAGAGTATTTATTGTGATATACACGTTCTATGCACACACACTTGCTAGAATCCCACATTAGACTAGTCCACTCACTCTTTGATTAGTCAGTACCCTCATTATTAACGACTTCGTTGCTGGTTGAAAAAACAAAAGCTTTTATCATTCAGCAATTTATTAACTTATTTATTTTCTTTTTGGCAGGAAATACATCGCTTCTTTAACAAGACAATACAGTATATTCTAAAATTCAATAACAGCCACAACAACATTAATTTACCCAAACAGTAGAATATCGCCGATCATTTTCGTCCAGCTCACAACACAAAGTAAACAAACCCTACACTGCCGAAGACGTGCAGCTGGTAAAGGTAAACCAATAGCTGTTCAGTTTGGAATTCTTTATCCAATAGTATCAAACTGACCTCAGACATTGTGAGGTCAACCTAACTTGACTTATTAATGACAATTTCCGTCTGTGAGCTCAGAACCCGGAAGTTATACTTCGTTAAGTTTTCTCTACAGGGGGAGGTGCTGTGTTGGTGGGATTGAGCATGATTTTAAACATTATTTCAAACTTTGGAGTTGAAGCCTATTTTGCATTAAGTTTTATGTTATTGCTGTCTAATGTACTACTGGTTCAATTTACGGTTGCGAAACTGCTGGTCACAACTATCAATTCCGCCCAGAACAAACGCCGCCAATTAGTCAAAGGACATCACTTTAAATTCCTGCTCCTCCCATACTACCCTCGATCAAGGTACTTACCCTGAATTGCTCCGGTAAATTATCCAGCTGTATAAATGGGTGAATAATTGTAAGAAGCTTATCTTACAAACCTGATACTGTGTAAACTGCAAGTTCAGGTAAATAGCACCTGCGGTTTCCCTTAATCTCAATGATCATGTTAGTACGTCCAAAATCACTTCACTTTCCCTACAGGTCATGTTTTTTTTTTTTATTAAATTTTGCTTAAATCCACATGTACTATGGAGGTTTTGAGTAGGAAACATATTTTGATGAGAAAAAAGCCCTTAAAAAATGTGTTTTTATACTTAAAAATGGTAATTTAACATCATTTAATTTAATGACATATTAGATATAGTCGTTCTAGTAAGACGGATGTGTTGTGGTTTTTAAGTGAATTGTATATTAAGCATGTCATTTGTTTGCTGTATACTTTTCCATTTTCGTTTCTGTTTCACCTCTTCTGTATTCATGCAATGTCATTTTTTTATCTTTAGACTAATGCAACAGATGATAATGGAAACAGCACACACGGAAAAAGGACTTTTTTAAATAAGTAAATATTACATACAATGAATGGCACAAAACGGTGAGTCATACTAATTATATTTTGGATGAAGTATAGAACATATCTGGCAGTCAGTAAATTTGCGTGAGTTCCTAGAGTTTGAACGTAATATTCTGATAGAAGCTACATAATTTGCACGAGTTAGTTTGCAACTCAGGTGCATAGCGCACGAAAACAAGGGAGGGAAACTGCTGCATGTGAACAGCCATGACATCATGCGGCTAATAAGGAGGACTTGCAGCAGAAAACAGCAACTGAACTGTACTCAAAAAATAGATCACTGAGAAAAACTGATGGATTCAATCAGGATTGGATTCCTTACAGAACAGTTGTTAACACGCCTACAAGGTTGATGGGTTTCAGCACTATTTTGCCCACTTCCCAAAATGAACAATTTTGGCATTAATCTGCCTTTTATCTGACACCTTTATTCAAAAAATACAACTGTTTATCCTGGTGCAGTTTAGAATAAATTTATAGTTTAAAGGCAATACAGTAGTGGTAGGGGCAAGCTTTAAAATGAAAAATGTTTGTGTGCAAGTCATTATTCTGGACCATTTTACAACTTAAATCCTATATGGTTAATCACAGTCTGTGAACTTATTTTACCCAATCAAACTGATTTGATAGTTACCTAGCTAGGGAATGCCTCATTTAATGCATAAAAATTAATTAGTAAACACTGGCTTGAAAAAAGTTTTACAGTTTATTGCAGCTCACTCAGTATTTTTTCTAATACGTATGTTTATTGTTGTAAGTTTGTACAGGTACAAACAATAGCATGTCGGTCCCTGATAGAAAAAGGAATCAACACTCTGAAAAACACAGTTGACTTCTGGTCCACAGATGTCACTGTTACTATCAGTATATTTATTCAATGCAAAATTTGTTTGTTGTGTAGACTCTTCAAATAGAATACTATAAACAGCCAGTTACTTATACCTCCATTTTTTTGCTCATCTTATATAGAGGCCATTTTTTCTCTCAATGAACAAAAAAAGGAACAAGCTCCGAAACATCTCCAGTAAAACTCAGATCAAATTTTTGGCTTTCAGGTATTTTTTAATATATCTGTGACACAACTGAATGGGAAGATTAGTGAAAATTAAAGCAGTTGTTGTGTTTGTGAATGTATATATTAAAATGTGATGCATATATGCCTACCCTGTAGCCATAATACAGAATGTTACAAAAGATGAGAGCAATGAAAGTAAACTGTAGCTTCTGCCAGATTTGATCTGGAACCCAGTTTTATGTTGTTTTGATGTACTATATCACATTCTTTGGCAAAAGGTTGATATTTTACAGAATTAACTGTCAAAATTCACTCACTGAATGTGGGTGATGTGGAAGTGAACACTCATAAGACAGAAAAGAATACACATCATAGATCCTACATGTGACAGGATCTTACTAATTGGTAAATTATTCAAATAAACATTTATAAACCAACCTGACAACCTAGACTGTGGTAACAAGTAAACATTTTCATATAAATTAACATGTATTCCTTTCTCATTGCTATTACTGATTTGGTTATCTTTTTCCTGTTCTTATTTCTGTGACTTCTACAAATGTGTTCATCCCTGGGCACCGAATGAGATTGATGCCAGTACATTTGTTATCACTATACTCCTGATGTGTTTACAGAGAGGCCCTTGCCCCTTTTCCTCCACAAAGTGCCACCCCTCTCTGGTTCCCCCATTTCCACTGTTCATCTCCCAACTCTTACTGGAATAACACTGACACAAATGTTGTGAGTAGTGGGTGGAGAAGCACATGGCACTGAAACAGCTGGAACGTACCACTGAGGACCATTGCGGAGGGATCTGAACAATGTTGTCTTCCGTTCTGTGTGGACACTGCAGAAAGACAGGATCAGTGCAGAGGATAAAGAGCTTAGCTAAACAGCCAGCACCAGAGGGTGAGGACAGCCCACTTGATTACCAAAAATTTGTCCTCTATTGTGGTGCAGTATCCCACCTCTGAGCTCCAGCTTCATGCCAATCTAAATAGCTGGGCTATCAGCCCCTCCCAGCTCATATGCTACAACAGTAACCAATATGCTACAAGGCAAAAGGCCAGGGGAGTCAGACCTAATAAAAATGGAAAACCATACAGGGTTTTTTTCTGGCACTTCAGTCCTCTTTAGGAAGTTAACAGCAATCCAGATGCCTATGGTTGTTACAGTAACCACTTGTCCAATTCAGGTTCACAGTAGATGAAAATGTAAATTCACTGTGTTTCCATCTATTGTCAATAATGCTTGTCCAGTGCAGGATCACAGCGGTCCAGAGCCTATCCTGGAAGCATGAGGCACGAGGCAGGGTAAACACTGGACAGGGTGCTAATCTATTATAGGTCAATCAGAAATAGTCACTCAGATTGGTACACACTATGGGCAATTCACCTGAAACACGTCTCTGGACTGTGAGAAGAAAACCACACAAACATGGGAAGAAGATGATGAATATGAAGAGAAGATTTTGCACAAATTGAACCATATTCAAATCCACTCCCACACTCACAGCCCAGCTGCTGTGAGGCACCACTGCAACCTGCTGTGTCACTGTGCTTCCTGAGTGTCAAATGTGATTTCACATATTTAACTTCTGAACCCATTTCGATGCTTCTGGAACAGTTGGCATTGTGGAGCCCGCTTCTCTCCATGGTTTACTTGGAGTGAATTAGAATGGGTCCAGGGAGTCCAGTCCTGCTTGATTTAATTTTTTATAAAATTGCACAATCTCCAGTCCATCTTTCTGAGCCTGCTTGAGAAAGCAAGCATACCAGGGTCCAGCTCACAGCGGAACCTGTGACAAGCCGAGGCTGTTTTTTTTTTACCCAAACAAGTGATCCAAATGATCACCCATATCTTTTTTTAGCACTAGAGTCAAGTACTTAAACTCATCTTAGGTGTATCTTATTCTCCAGAGATTGCCCTAGGCTGGACCCTGTCTTCCTTTCTCTTTTGACAATGGAGTGCTGACTTATGTTTTTCTGCCCAAGTGTCTAGAGAAAACCTGCTGTACTGAAACATGTATCCTCTGCTGTGCATCTTCAAAAACTGAAAAGTAAGCAAGACAATACATTTCTCCCACTTTTCCAAAGAAAGCAGTACCTTAGCTTTATTTCAGGTGATGCATCTGACTTTTTTAAATCTATGGGGTGTGAATGATCCCTGTGTGGTTTAAAAATAAGAGTGCAGTCCTGTGGTTTCTTTCTACATTGTGATGAACCTGTCTTTAATTAAGTGAAATCTTAAATTAAGTATTAATAGAAATTAAATCTAAAGGAAATTTTTAAATTAATATACTACGAACTTTACTTAATAGTTAGCTGGAACTCCTATATCTGGAACAGAGACATTTATAGCAGTTAAGAGAAAAAGCAAAGCTGTGTAAAGCAAGCTGGTAATTCATCAACACCACCACAGATTTTACATTCAAGAGCAGAAAATTCCCACCTGAAAATAAATAAATACATAAATAGATTACTCTGTTAAATGTACTCGCTAATATTAACTTGCCCAAATTGAAATTTGAAGCTATTTACAGTATTTTAATTGTATTTAAACTGTAGGTCACATTACTAAAAATCCATCTTATACCATAAACGGTTTTCTTGTATGCACCAAACGGTCCCATCTCCCAGCAAGTAACGTGAGAGTTAATTTTCACTGGCAGAATGCAACATGTGTACAGGGCCAGTTGCTGAACAAAAGAGGGCAATCAGATGCTTTCGGTTCTTCTTGGTGGTGGTGAACTTTGTTCGATTTCTTCCATACCCCTAGCCGAACATCTACTCTGCCTTCTTGGACTTTCTTTTACGGGTACCCTCATTCAGCTCCTCCTTGGTTTTAGTGGGAGAGGCTGGGGCAGCAGCAACAGGTGCAGGGTGATGGTGGTCGTGGGAGTCCTCAGAGCTTCCAAGGGGGGAGCCAAACAGCAGGTGGCACACCCAGGATTCAATCAGAGCAAAAGGAGATCCATGAGAGTGACGGGCAGTCATAATAACCTGGAATGTAAAAGAAAAGCATTATAAAAAGCTGTTTGTCAGAAAACCTATGACTGGAGCCTGTGGTGAAACACCAGCTTTGGAGTCATCTCTCTAAACCATTTAACAATAATAATCAGTCACATGTTCAAGATGTACCTTAGAAGTGGCCATAAACAGAGTAAAGAGACAAATTAGAGTGCTCTTAGATGCAGGCAGCCAGTGCGACTCCTGAAGCGTGAACAGAATGGCTCCATACAGGCTGGCCTTTGTAGGGCTGTTCAAAAACAAAAGATGGACATTAGCCAGGTTTACTCTGTGTCTCCAAGTGGAAAAAAATTTAAAGAAACAAAGAAACTAAAACCAGCACCAACTGACATTTGCCTTAGGACAGGTTTACTGCTGACATTAATTACATAGTGTAACAAATGTAAAATGTACTATAGAAATACTTTAATGGTGTCAATAAAAAAATAGAACTGAATTTACTCAAACCTTTGCCAGTATGGTTTAACAGATAAAGCCTTAAGCAGCTGGTTCAGAATCTATTTGTTCAAAATGAAAACAGCTCAAGTTCTGGGAAATATACCCACAATGACATATTCAGAATCTCGTTGGTCTCAGGTCTCCAAACTCCACGCAGGAGCTGCTCAAAGTTGGACATCAAAGCCACTCCAGCTCCTGAGAGGACAGTGACAGAAAAAAAAAAGGAGTCTAGCATTATTGGTAAAAATATCACTAGGCTCTTATGTGTGTTAAACTGACCCTGGCAAGTGGAGCTGATGAGGCAGAGTGGTTCTCACCTTTGACGTAACCTGTGATGACCATGATGAACCAACCGTGGTGATAGGCGTGGTGAGCGTGATGCACCCCGGCTGCAATTTTGCGAGTACGGACCACCTCTTTCATAGCCACCAGCACAAGCTTGATAGGCAGGAAGGTCACACATTTGTAGAATAAGTTGAGAGGGCAGAAAAATATGAGGTACCTGTTTTTGTTGTAGAAAAATTGAAGAAAAAAAAACAAGAAATCTATCAAAATAATGTTATTTTATATACTGTACAAAGGTAAAGATCTATTTTAGTTTCCTTCTTGCATGTGTAAGTGTTAAGGCTGAGCTCATTATGGCCAGTTTGACATTACAAGCTATATGAATGTGATTTGTGCCATCAGCCTCGGAGTCACCATACTGCTGTTTTATCTCTCTAATGATTATTTTGATAGATAATGTTAAATCTATGCAAGATGACCTTACCAGACAGCTGTAGCAAGGAGTATGTGGCTGTTGTTGTGGAAATAGTCAATGGGAGAGTCTCCAAGCATGATGTCCGCCAGGATGTAGCTCCCAAAACAGTAAAGCATGGCACAAAGCCAGGAAGCCACGGGACTCCTTCGAGACACCTCCACTGACCCTGCACAAGGATAAGATTAGTTTTCGTCAAGCTCATTTTTATGGGCAACTGCTGTTTCTACCCTGCTCCTTAGGATTTCCCCTCTTCACTTCACTGGTAATTGTAAATCGTTGTATTGTTCCCTAAGATGTAGGGAAAAAAGCATCCACTAAATAAATTAACATAAATGTGGAAACCCAATGGATGCAAATTCAGTTAAAAAGTATATTTTCTTCCTTGATTAAGCTACAACATGCACTTTTTCCAACATGCAAACATTTTGCAAGGAACACTGTTGAGGACAAAACAGCACATATAATTAAACACCACAGAATAATACTAGCCTCTTACTCATCATAAAAAAGGAAATCAGATACACTGGGTCCTCACCTTAGAAACACAACTGGGACCATAATTTCTGTTCATCAATCCAAAGTGAATTTTTTCACTCAGCTACTTAATACCAGCTTCCCTCAATGTACAGTTGGTCCCCGACTTACAATGGGGTTACGTTCCACGAAACCCATCGTAAGTTGAAAATGCATTTAATACACCTAATACACACCTCTGTGTGACACCTGTGTTTTCTAGTGAGGTTCTGTAAAAACCTGAGATAAAGCTTTAATAAACAAAATATAGTTGTCTTATCTCATTATTTTTATTAATTTAAAGCATTAACATAAATGCTAATTTAAAGTTAACGAAAGCCGTAATTCATTTATCTGTTATCTACTCAGTTGATGGCTAATTCAGCACATAAGCAAGTGTAATGTTTATCATGTTCCAACAACTTTCACCTTCATTATCATCTACACCAGGGATGTTTTATCCCATAAGAATGTGTAGCGTTCCTTATCTTGCTATGGATCCCAGTTGCAGAGGAATACCAGACAAGAGCTTCAAGGTAGGTTCACAGTCATACCGCGTGAATTAATGGCTACTTGTGGAAACATAACAATATATCAATGTATCCTCAAAAATTTGCCAATCAAATGTTCATAGCATGAGGAACCAGTGTATGGTTCAGACATGAATCAATGTAGCACGATTTGTGCATGTTTCTTTGTGCTTTTCTACTGCCATGTAAAATGTGCGCAGTTTTGGCCTTATATGTTCCTAGTGTCCTCAAGGGTAAATGAGGAACAGAAAGTTGGTTGTCTGGCCTCCTAAGCTGCAGAGATGCTCTGAAACAGGTGTAGTGAAGTCGAGGAGCGAGTAGCCGGTGGTTTGACAGAAAACTGATCCTATGAAATGTGGTCTAAAAATACACCATGGTCCATTGCTTTTCTTGTATTGCAACTGTTAAGCTCTGCTGCACCCTTGACTTCCAGACACTCCAAAGAGCTCATTCATGGTGCTCATGATACACATTGTGAGATGTGAGAAGGAAAAACTACCTACTAGGGACATTATACATGCTCAGAAACACTGTGAATTTGACAGGTGTGTGATGCTTTAACTACACAAAAATAACATACATTTTTCCATTTTCATGTTTAACAATTCATATGAAAAACACACACAGACTTTCTGAACCACTTGTCCCATACAGGGTTGCAGGGAGCCAGAGCCTAACCCAGCAACTCAGGGTGTAAGGCTGGAGGGGGAGGGGACACACCCAGGATAGGACGCCAGGCTGTCGCAAGGCACCCAAAGCAGGACTTGAACCCCAGACCCACCGGAGAGCAGGACGCGGTCCAACCCACTGCACCACTGCACCCCCATTATGAAAAACAGCACAATCAATTATTAGTAATGAATAAAAATAAAAAAAAAACTTGCTTTATTTTCTCCATCTTTACTGCCATAAATATTTTTAAAGCAACCTCAGCTTAGACTTTTGTATCACTTTAGCAGTAAGAAAACTGAATTAGCAATAAATCCAAATTTAAAGTATATTATGCAATATATGCCACAAAGGTTTCTTACGTGCTAGTGTCTGTGAAATTAACTGGAAATCTGTACTTTAATTAACTGTAAATTATCTGTTAATGCAAGTGTACTTTTATTACACATGATGTAGATTTCTTCAACTTCTTTATGTGACAAAAATAGCATTATAATAGAAAAATCTTCCAAAGTGACACCGTGATGCTGGTAGTAAGTGTGGACATATGCTTGGACATATAGTAAAGTTGCACTCGTGATGTTGCCTTCTGCTGAAAAGGAAAATTACAGATCTTATAAAATAAGCCCGTATACAGAAAACAGCGACACCCTGCCTACACGAAACAAAAAATTAATTTACACTGGAAGTGAATTAACCTTTAACCTTTATTTAGCTGAGACCTTTGTATAAGGCAGCTCAGAATGTCAGCTCAGAACACCAAGTGTGGTGACAGAAATGTTTTTCACCCATTTATACAGCAGGGTGTTCTTACTCTGTGAATTCAGGCAAGTGCCCTGGCCAAGTGTACTATTGCAGGAGTGGAATTGGAACTGGCCACTTTGAGCCTGTAAGGTAAGCACTACACTACTTGGTGCCCCTGAGTAAGTGTGAGTGCTTGCAGACCTTCAGACCCTCTATTTATGGAAATTCTATTTATTGCACACTCTCGCTAGAGCTTTGCAATGTGGGTTCTCTCTATCACATTTCACAGGGAACGCAAAATATTTCTTATTTTGAAAAAAAGAAAATTCTAAAAACTTGAAGAAAAAGAATCTTAGACATACATTTAACAGGCCTGCCATAATAAGTTATGTATTTTAACAGATCTGTGTAGAACTGTGCAGGCAATGTCTTATAAGTGAAAACATTTCAGGCATATATAAAAAAGCATAAATGTTAAAAAGGATGTGCAATAAAACCATCAGATGTCCCATGAAAATGAAAGAGTGTATTATGCAGGACTCGTGCACTTTTTATTATGCCGCATCTGTCCCACGACACTAGGACCAGGTATTTCATACTGGCAACTCAGTTCAGTCACATTTCTTTAAGTCAAAGATGTATGATAAAAACCCACAAAAAAAACATCTCTAGGTGTTATTAGTATCTGTTCAGCCAAAAATGATTATATATGTATATATATGATACAGAGATTATATAATATAGAATATATACATAGAGACATGTACCTGTAATCATATACACACGAGCACGCCGGCGTGTTGCCAGGGAAAATACACAGATTGTTGGAGATCAGTAGTACTCACCTGGTTCATACTTGAGGTAGAGTATTGAAACGATGTAATATGCAAGATCAAAAACTGGAAACATTGCCATTTTTGAAAAATATTGGGCAATTTCGCCCAAATTCAAAATCGCCAGCACGTCCATGCTTGTCCTCAGCTACACTACAAGCAGGCAAGAAAACACTGGTGGCTCCTTCCAGCTCCACCGGCCCCGGCCCTGCGACTCCACGAGTGGGAACGAGCGCGCGACCCGTACTATTAATACAGGTTCGGCTGCAGGGCCGCGCGCCCCGAGCTCACAGCCGCGGGACTGCTTCACCTGACGTCATCGGGCGCGCGAAGGCTTTCTTTTAGCGAGGCACGACGGCAAAACTCTCATTTATTTATGGAGAACGGAAGGACGGAACATTAAGGCTCATTGTTTCTGAACTGATGATGAATGCGGCGTATGCCACGGAACACACTGCCCGGTTTTGGAACGCCGCTGCGAAGTACTGCTGATCAGGAAGCTCTTCTTACAAAAAAATCTGTATAAAAAAGCTATACTAGTGCGTCCCTGTCGTTAACCACAAACCAGCCCACGCCACGAACCAGCAGGTTGATTAACGCCACGTATTCTTGTACCGCTACTGGATCGTTTCTTTACGTCTATCATACGGAAACGTAACAGTAGATTACCTGTAGAATTAAATGTTTTTGAGTCGTTACAGAAAGTGCAAACGCAGATCAGTTTGCCGAATGAAACGTGACCGAAGCGCTTCGACATCCACCACTCACTGACTGTCTCACTCAGTAATTAGTTCTGAACGACTACTAGATTCAACTCACACGTTTGTTAGGCTCAAGCGCTTTCGTGTAAATGTTGCCAGAATGCTTTTCACATGGTCTTAAATCCCTCGAAACGTCCTGTCATATGTTGCCAGCTGTATCCTCGCTCGTGAGCGCAGTGCGGCTCGAGGTTGTGCGACCGTGTGACGACGAACTGAACCGCCTCGCTCGGAGAGAAGGGCATTTGGTTTGCAAATGAGGCGAATTCAGGATTTTTTGCCTTTTAAAGGACCTGTCCTGTCCTGAATTCGCCTCCCTCACACTCATTCTCTTATCCTTCTATGTGCATTGCGTGACCCACCATCTTCGTATCCGTTGTCATTTCTCGTTGCAAAACACCTGCTCAGAATGCGTGCGTAACGAGTTATTAGCGTCGTTTTTTTCATTACTCGTGTAAACTGTTTATCTAAATCCATTTTGATCCAGAAAGTGCAAAGTGCAAAAAATTGCTGGTGCAATTCACGTTAAGCCCCACCATTAGGACAAGTGCCCCTGCGTCGCGTTACAAGACGTGTCCTTAACCAGTGGGCTGCCTGCTGCACCGTTTCGCGCCGAAACTCTTTTACATTTACATTTATTTATTTAGCAGACACTTTTCTCCAAGGCGACTTCCAATGAACTCTATGTAGTGTTATCAGCCCTCACACCTTATTCACGAAGGTGACTTACACTGCTAGATACACTACTTACTGGGTCACGCATCCATACATCGGCCAAGCAGGACCCGAAGATTTTTCATATTTTAACCAAAACGGTGGCGTTTTTTTTTTTTTTTTTTTTTAGTCAAATGCCCAGTTCCTACTCTTCTTTTCTTCTAGAGAAACAAATAGGCTAATTCTATGTATCTGCAAAGTGTTCTATGCTATGTAGGAACTAATGAAATTAATTAATTAGCCAACAGTAGTTCAGTGGGCCCTGGAAAACATATGCATCTGTTTTTGAGGTAATACTTCATTATAAGAAGGAAAGGCTAATGTTATATACTGTAAATGCCATACATGTTATTTAAAAGGGGGTACATACTCCAGAACTCTGGTGAATTACAATATGACCCAAATTATTCATATTGTTCACATTAAGACAACTGAAAAGTTCTAACTGGATATTTTTATCATGGCAGATGGGACAAGTTCATAAAATGCAAAAGCTTGTTTTCTTTATACATTTCAGTAACTTTGTATGAAAGGTATTTATCTTACATAATTCTAATCTGTCTTGAGAGCTGTAGAGAACTGTCTGTCAAACTGGACATCTTGCTCTTTTTGCCTACATCATTGGCTAAGAGCCTGGGAGTAATGATCACTTCAAGTCTGAATTTCTCTTAACAGAGATACATCTCACATAACATTCGCAGTATCAGTCTTTATCTCACAACAAACTCTACGCAATTACTGGTCCAGGCCATGGAGATATCCTGCCTGGACTACTGCCACTCTCTCCTGTCTAGCCTTCCAGTCTCTACCATCCAGCCTCTCCAGCTAAAACAGAGCACTGCTGCACAAGTCATGTTTGACCTTCCAAAGTTTTCCCTTGTGTCCTCGTCTCTCTGCATTGGCATCCTATAGATGCTGGGTTAAAATTCAAGACTCTGGTTATAGCCTGCAAAACCATCAACAGATCTGCTTCCCGATATCTTGAAGATTTGCAGATCTGTTGTTGGTTTTGTAGGCTGTTATCAACCTATGAGGCTGTGTGCCTGCTTGGTGAATTCACACAAAAAAGCTCCAAATCAAAAGCACAAAGGTTTTCGGTCTGGCTCCGATGTGGTGGAATGACCTCACCATCTCACTCAGAGCTGCTGAATCTCTCTCTGCACTGAAGAAGGCTCTCAAAACTCACATCTTTTGGACTCATTCCTTCCCTGATATTTTAAGTGTATAATAAAAGTGTAAATGTTGTATATTTAATTTTTTTTTGACAAATTGTTGAATAATTGATAAACCTTTATGCAGCTATCATGTGATATATACTGGTTAATACGGTGGAATGTGACAAATTGTATTCCAGAATCACATCTGCATCCAATTCTCTCTTTCTGTTGATGTTACACACTCATTGTATTTTTCTCTAAGATGCATGTCACTTTGGAGAAAAGTGTCTACTAAATGTAAGTGTAATTTATGTCAATTCTCAGAAAAGATGGGGCTTAAAGTGGTGGAAAGGATGGATGGGTCACTCTTCAATGGCATACTCATTAGAAGAGAATTACCACTTCTTCTGACCAGCAGGTTATTGGTATGTGACAAATCTGATCACATGCAGTGTAACACAGGAAGAAACCTATAGGTGGGGTTTGGTCACATACACCTACTCATAACTGTCCAATAAAAGTAGACCTTACACTATGTTTTGTTTGGGTTTAAACAGTAACTCTTCCCTTGCCAGTCAGCAATTAGCTTGATATCAATAATCTTTTTCTTCTTCTTCTTCTTCGTCTTCTTCTTCTTCTTCTTCTTCTTATTATTATTATTATTATTATTATTATTATTATTATCTAACAATATGCTTGGAAAATATTTTTAAAATATATGCATTTATACCCATATAGAAATGTCTATATAACCCTTATACAGTTTGTTCTCAATAATATATGCAGCACTCAGTACTTGCACAGTAGAACTGAGGGGAAAAACATTAATTTACGCCTTAAAACTCATTTGTGCCTTAAAAGACTAATTTTTCAGTTATTTTGTAGTCAACAAATAAAATAAACAGATAAATTTTAATCTATTTACTAGTCCACTTCCTCAAAACTACTTATTTGTTCCTTTGGACTCATCACTAGCTGGCAAGAGAATTTAATATTAAGGAAAGCCAACAAAGTGGTGCATAACTGCCACCTGCTGTATTTAAATACTTAGTGCGGTGAAGGCCTACAAGCTGTACTCACACTAGTTGAATACACTCCACAATTCCCAGTAAAAACCCGAAAGCCAACATAAAAGCTTCTTCACTAGGCATTTCAGGTTGTCTGATGCCATATGGAAACAGCAACATTTGGTACATAGAAGCATTCTCTGTTTGACAACTCAGAGAACCCACATCCTTAACCAGGCAATGTGGAGACATCAAAGCTTGTACAAAAAAACTCTTCAGGTTTAGCTTTTGGATCTCTTTGTTTAAATCACATTTTAAACATTTTATGGTTTCCTCTTTTTATAGCATTTTATTGCTTCCCCTTGTCACATCAGGAGTCACATGAAACACTAATGGGGCAGCAAATATTATAAATACAGTAAAGCACACAAAACACACCTGAGGGACATTTGGAGTCTGAAAAATACTCTGGGATTGTTACAGATCGTGAATTTATACTTTTCAGAGTAGTTTTTTGGCAATGATGCTTTCTTCAGAGTACTTTTACTCCATTACCTTCGTCTTACGTCACCCTGTTCTGCTCACATCATAATTTTTTACAGTCAATCTTTTAACTTAAAACTCTGAAAACAGTCTTATAATTAATTGTTAGTGACACCTCCTCACACTTATGACATGTTCAACTGATTTCATAGGCTACTGTCAGCTGTCAAAGTTCTCCCTTGCAATGAGACTGAACACAGTTCATCTTTGACCAGTCAGAGTTTCTGTAGAGTTTTATACTGCTTTGATTCATAACCTTGTTCATTCCCAGTCAGAGGAACTTAAATCATTTAAATGCAAGTTTAATCATGTTTAGTAAGTTAACAGTGCTTTCTTTTGTGTTGTCAAAGTTTGATTTTATTAATTTAAGCAGTTCTTTATGTTTGAAGTCATTCTGTGAGTACCGTCCATGTTATGAAGTGTATTAACAAATAGCATTCTGTATGTTAATCATTAAATGACTGAATAAAACAACAAAAAAATACCAAACTCATTATATTTGAATACACTCAAAGTTTCATTGCAGTATTTTATTTTGCTTATAATTGGTAGAATTGTAGAACTCTGGAAAGTGTGGAAATATATGTTAATTAATATGTTAACTGAATGCGACTTGTAAACTAGTGCAAAGAGCAATCCTGGCAGTATACAGAGTTTATACTTAAATGTTAAATATTTCATTTTGGTGAATTATCTGTTTCCCTGTACTAAAAAGAGACTGCACCCCAGGTTATGATACGATGACTATTCACCTATGACAATTTTCTAACAAATATTTGATACTAATTTAGTGAACTTATTTGTGATTTACTGTAGTTTAATTATGACAAAGCAGATCTGGCAAAGTTAGTGTGTATAGGAAACTCACTGATTCCTCTAAAACAGCTTAGCTAAGTGAACAAAACAAAGACATTTGGTAGCACAGTGGTCAAAGCTTTTGCCTTTTAGGCCCAACAGCTGCAGGTTTGAACCTCACCTCCAGCTGTAGTACCCTTGAGCAATGTAGTTACCCTACATTGTTCCAACAAAATTGCCCAGCTCTATACTGAGGAAAACAGTTGTAAGTAGCATAAAACTGTAAATTTCCTTGGAGAAAAGCATGAGCTAAATGAATGCAATGTAGTATAACTGTAAGCCATGCACACAGCTAGTTGGCTACATTCTCATGTTACACACCCATTTCCCCCTTAGTTATGCATAACGTGTAATGTTCGACTGTTATTTGTGTATTAGTCACACATCAGCATTGTTAACTTTCAGGTCCGGCAAAAGGCCCATGTAAGGTTTCAAGTGGCCTCATGTATCGCTCCTTTCTATGGTGCACATGCTCCGTTGGAGCTGAATGGTACAAGTCGTGGTCTTGATAAGTCATTGCATTTTATAATAATGGTGGACAGTACCACAGTCTTACATAAGCCTACTGAAATATCTTGATGCATAACTTGTTATATTTATGCCAGCATTTACTTATCTCAGATGTACGGTATACTGTGACACGCGGTGTACTGGGTTTAGATGAGGTGAAAAAGAACGCCACCTCCTGCTTAACATCCCCAGGCTTTTTTTTTCTCAGTGGGAAACACTGTTACCCCATTTTTTCCGCCTTAAGTCTCCTTAGTGGTTGAACACTTAAATGACATTTTACCCAGAATACAACTATTTACAGTAAACATTTTCCTGCTTAAACTTGCGGTAACGCGGGTTGTTACAATAGTATTGTGATACCCCTTTTGGTGTAACATGGTTCAGACATTCTTAAAGACTTCCTGTATTTATTCTTAGTGCAGAACACCATTGAAACATTTTGCATTTTTGAAATGAGCTAAAGGAACTGACTGAGAGAAACATAAGCTGAGTTCATTCTCAACTAAAATATTAACCAAGCAACTCTGTTAACTGCAGCCCTTTTTATTTTTTGTCCTAAGCTATTAGCCAGCACACAACCTTGTTTTCTTATGCCCCTCTGACAGTTATTTGTACTGTCAATACGTCACTAATGAAGTTTTCACAGGTTTTCCATTTTATGACCTTTAACTTTAAAGTTTTGAGTAGAAAGATTTCCAACATTTTGCTTTCACCTCATACTCAGTGTTTGAGAAGTGCTGATGACAGTACAAAAATCTCCATCCACAAAGGCTTTCAGTGTTCAAAGCATTGCGTGTTCTCAGTTCTTCCAAACAAATAGGGCCAAGAAAAGTTTTCCTTTGCTTTTTTAAGTTTCTAACAGTCAGCTAAACACTAGTGTAGGGGCGCGGGGGGTTTGGCTGGGTTCTGTTCTCTGGTGGGTCTGTGGTTCGAGTCCTACTTGGGGTGCCTTGTGCTGGACTGGTATCCCGTCCGGGGTGTGTCCCCTCCCCCTCCGGCCTTGCGCCTTGTATTGCCGGATTAGGCCCCGGTTTGCCGAGACCCCGCTCGGGACCAGCAGTTTCAAACACTGTGTGTAAACACTAATGTTTCTGCAATGTACTGGCAGCCAGTCTAATGTCTACCCTGTCTAGTGTTTTGTGTCCTTTGCTTCCAGGATTGGCTCTGGGCTGCCGTGATCCTTAGGACTTAGCAGTTATCAATAATGAATGAGTAAACACAAGTATTGACCTTTCAACAAATATGCAAACAAGAAGACTCTGTGCACACAAAAAGATGGAAAAAGTATGTGACTTTTTCACTGTTTTAGGATTTCAAAAATAGCAAATGTGTGCAGAAGAATAGCTGCATAGTTATCTAGTTAAATAATTTAATTTCCCCTGCTAAAGTCTGGTAAAAGGAAAGTACATTTAAAGAGCTCAGGTTTGCTTATTTTTCCAGTAAAAGTTTAGCAATGCTCTTTTACGGTAAGAGAGGAAGGAAGACAGGAGGTATGAGAAACGTAACGGAACACATGAAGGCCAGTTGAGATGTACCGTACTGAATCTCATGAGTGCAGGAACAGGAATGTTAGCAACATCTGCAGAGTTCATCATCCGCAAATAAGACCAGCTTTCAGTCCCACTGCTGCAAATGGACTCGGCGTTCCATGCATTTCTTTCAATAAGTCGGACAGAATGTGTGAAGCATTTCATGTTATAGACAATGTTATTCCTTTTAGGTTACTTTTGGTATGGAGTCTAAGTTTATAGGTATGAATAAGACAACTAATAATTAATTAAATTAAATCTGAACACACACACACACACACACACATTTTCAGAGCCGCTTGTCCCATACGGGGTCACGGGGGAACCGGAGCCTACCCGGCAACACAGGGCGTAAGGCCGGAGGGGGAGGGGACACACCCAGGACGGGACGCCAGTCCGTCGCAAGGTACCCCAAGCGGGACTCGAACCCCAGACCCACCGGACAGCAGGAATGTGGTCCAACCCACTGCGCCACCGCACCCCCTATCTAAATCTGAACAATTTCTGCCCAAACTGACACAAAAGATCAGATCTTTCTTGTATTTCAGATATTTCTTACCCTGACCTGAATGTGTGAAGCATTTCATATTATGGACAGTGTTGTTCCTTTTAGGTTACTTTTTTTATGGAGTCTAAGTTTATAGGTACAAATTAGACAATTAATAATTAATTAAATTAAATCTGAACAATTTTTGCCCAAACTGACACAAAAGATCAGATCTCCCCAAGAAACCAAGATTCTCTCTCTCAGTAATGAAAGAATTAAAGGATTCAAAGGTTATCTCTGACTGTAAAAGTTTAAACAATAATTAAATTGTATAAAGTATAACAATCTAGTATATTGCCTCAATATACTAGATTTTTATACTTTAGCAATTAGATTTTTAAAAATGAACAATTTTTGTTAAGTATTCTGAAATCCTCTGACTGTTGCAGAGTAGGTCCCACAGGGAAGGCATTTGTGATGTCAGTTGGTCGGAAAGGTATAAAGCCATAGAAAAAGCAATGAGTGGTTCACTAACCAAGGATCTTCGCAGATGCCATAAACCCCTTCCTGGAAAACTTCCAGCTGAGCAACACAAAACTTGGAAAGGCACAACTGGATGTTTGAATTCTTAGCTTCTGATATAGTATTAAATCGGACCTGCTGGCGCTGTCTTTCATTTTTACAATACAACAAGAAAGACATCAAAACATGGTGAAAAGTTTGTTGTTAATTTGTGCCTTGTTGTGGAACTCCCTGATCACATCGGGCCAAGGGAGAGGTATGTAGGTAAAGCTGCTGTTTTTCGTCTTTCTGTATTAGCATTTGAACCGAGCTGAATTTGATGTACAATATTGTTCTGTTATATTAGCCCACTGACAAAATTCATAAAAAATGAGTATCTGATAGGTATTGTCAACAATAAGCTATTTAAGTGGTTTACTCAAAAGGTTTTAATGACAGATAAGATTTGCAAAAATTAAATGGTAACATTATTTACACCAAAATAGAGACTATCATGACTGGCATCATGCAAAATTGTGTTACTGGATGGTAAATTAATCATTCTAATTTCTTGCATTAAATTTAAGTGCTGATTTGCAGTAATTCAGTATTTTAATCCTATTCCAAGAGAAAACTTGATCAAAAACATATTTTTCAACTTTCAGCTTTAAAATCTGAGAGAAATGAAAATTTGAAAGAAATGATACATCTTCATCCACTTTCTCTCAAATTTTAAAATTCAGTTTTGAGTGAAATTTGGTCATTTTCATGCTGCGATATAACATCAGTTGTTTCCAGGCTCCAAGCCCTAGATGAACATTCATAACCCTGTTAGTTTGGAACAAAGTAGTGATACTAATGGAAATACCACACTTCCTTGTTTCAGACCCTGGAGAGCTTTACTAGTTTACTGATGTCTTGGGTATCACTGTATGAACAAATAGAACTTTTTGGCACAAAACAAAGCCCTTTTACTTCAGCTGCCCCCTTCCCTGCATGCAATCTGTCAAGTTTTGGCCATAGATTCTTTGTGTTGTTATACCATTTGAATTCTCAGAATTTTATTTATTTTATTACCAAACATGGTACTTAAGTAAAGAAAAATAATATGACAGGACATCATAATTTACACTTCTGGATAAGTTTCTCAGGTTGTATATTTCTCAATATTTTCCTTTAACATAGTGTTTTCAATATCCATGGTGTTTACATAAAGTAGTATTGAAATATGTAGATAAAAACAGACAAAATGGATGCATTTAGATAAGTATTCCTTTGTCTGTTGTCCTACATCTTTCACCGTTATACTTCTGAGAAATTACTCATAGAACAGAGGAAAAGCAAACTTTGCTCGTATGGATAATGAATGAGCTGTTTTGACGGCTGTTTTATTGTAAAGGGGCTCAGTGCTCCTTTTCCCTTTGAAAAGTCTTTAGATTTATGTCTTCATGAGCTCTTTCCAAGGGCTTTTGGTCTTTCCATGCCATTTCGAATGATGTTCAGTTAAAAATTTGTACTTAAAATCCATCAGCTTTTTCTTAATGAACTGATTCATAGTACAGTTTTCGGTGTAGTCGTTAGTGCTTCCGTACCTGGAGGTTGTAGGTTTGAATCCCATCTTCTGTTTAAAAAAAAAAGCCTTTTACAGGAACCTATATATTCCTTGAAAACAGATGGTGAAATAATTAAGGAGATAAAGGGGACCAATCAGATACTAGATGAAATCAAGGAACTACTGAAGCAGCAGGTAAGTGCATTTTCGAGGACTTTGACATGCATTCATTCAAATATTTCTTACCCTGACTGACCATTATTGTACAATTAGAGTCATTAAATGTTTATGGTTCTATAATATGAAGCAATCAGTTTCTGTATACATCTCTTAGATTAAAGAGATTATTTTCCTGAAGAACACAATAATGGAATGTGAAGCATGTGGTAAGTGTGGTCCCACAAAACTTTTTTGATGTGCCATTAAACTTTGTGACTTTGTGTTCACCATTCAAAATGCATCACCATATATAACCCCTTTAAAAGATCTGCACATATCCTGGGAAAAAAATGTAATATTTATTCACTGCTTACTTGCATTAATTCTGCTGCAGGTGTCAACATTGTCTGTGTAGGACCTTGTCTGAAAGTCAAACTGATCAGAACCCATGAGCAGTGCCATCTTCTACTCAAACATGGTATTTAGGTAGTACAGTATATGGTCAGATACGTCAGTGCTATTGTCTTGCAGGCATGGGAAATGACAAGCCCACGCATCCTTCCTGTGTACCTAATCCATGCCACCCAGGGGTAATGTGTATGGAGACAGCTGGGGGCATTAAGTGTGGTCCCTGCCCTGAGGGGACAGAAGGAAATGGGATTCACTGCACAGATGTTGATGAGGTTTGCTTGTTATTGAATCTCCCAAAGCTTCCTCCTTGTCTGTTGTTGAATAAAGAAGCCAGAAACCAAGCCATGATTGATAAAGTTTTAGAATAAATACACACACACACACACACATTTTCAGAACCGCTTGTCCCAGACAGGGTCACGGGGAACCGGAGCCTACCCGGTAACACAGGGCGTAAGGCCAGAGGGGGAAGGGGACACACCCAGGACGGGACGCCAGTCCGCCGCAAGGCACCCCAAGCGGGATTCGAACCCCAGACCCACTGGAGAGCAGGACTGTGGTCCAACCCACTGCGCCACCGCACCCCCTAGAATAAATACAATAATAAATAATAAAACATCAGAATAAAAACATCTGAGACTCAGGTCCTTCTCCATACCCTGCACAGTGTATATAGAACAAACACAAGTGTTCTCTGTTTCAAATGATTTACTGATGCCATGTCTATGGCTACCTGAATGGAACCATCATGCAATAAACAATGAAAATGTCATCATGTCATAAAGCGTCATAAAGCATGCTATAAAACTTGCATTTACAGCATCTTTCTGTCATTCCCATGTGCGGCTGTGCCTCTGGCAGTGTCTCACAAAGCCGTGCCACACTGGGGTGCGCTGCATCAACACGTTCCCTGGGTTCCGCTGCGGCCCCTGCCCTGCTGGCTTTACTGGCCCTGTGGTGCAGGGAATTGGACTCTCCTATGCCAGAACCAATAAACAGGTACCAGGCTCTAAAATCCCACTCTATAAAAATAAATTTTATAATAATAGACTGGGACAGCTGATAGCGGAGTGTAGTGGATAGAGCTACTGCCTTTGGATCCAAAGGTTGCAGGTTTCATCTCCAGCTGTTGTACCCTTGAGCAAGGTACTTACCCTAAATTGCTCCAGTAAAATTACCTAGTTGTACAAATGGGTAAATAACTGTAAGCTTAACACTGTAAGTTGCCTTGGAGAAAAGCGTCAGCTAAATATAATAATACACATTTTCAATTTTTTTTTAATTTGGCTGACAACTTATAAATGTTACGTTTGTGCACATCAAGAGCACACCACAGAAGCATTTAGAGCGGTACAGTGATGTTCTGCCTGTCTTGTGTAAAGGTTTGTACAGATGTTAATGAATGTGAAGGACCTGCCAACGGAGGCTGTGTGGCTAATTCCATTTGCAGCAATACACAAGTAAGTATGTACAGGCCACTCATGCTGCCTACATACTCATTTCCTGAAATCAGTGATCATTCTCCAACCGAAATGTGCAGAACTCTTAGGTGCTGCTGGATAACTAGTTCACTCTTTGTTGGCAGGGCTCCTTCCACTGTGGCCCCTGCAAGCCAGGTTTTATCGGAGACCAGCAGCGTGGCTGCAAGGCTGAAAAAGCCTGTGGCACTGATCAGTTGAACCTGTGCCACACCAATGCAGAGTGCATTGTACACCGTGATGGAAGCATTGAGTGTGTGGTAAGACATCGCCATAGCTAGGGTTATGGTTAGGGCAACAGTTAGTGTTTAGCAATATTTGCAGCACCTATAGGGTTAGTGGGGTGGCATGGTGGTGCATCAGGTAGGGCTACTGCTTCACAGTGCCTGGGCTCTCCCGGTGGGCATTCAAATCCGATTCCATGTACCCCCCCATGTCTGTGTGGGCTTCCACCCGCAGTCCAAAGACATGCAGTTCATGTGAATTGGTGACTCTAAACTTCCCATAGTGTGTGTGTGCATGTGTGGTTGCCCTGTGATGGCCTGGTGTCCCGTCCAGGGTTTGTTTGGTTCAGTGATTCTGGGACAGTCTCCTGACCAGTGTGACACTGATCAGGACTAGTGGTTAATGAAAAGGGATTGTGTGGTTCAGGGTCAGACATCAGGACAGTGCAGCTGGGCTAAGGACTTGAACCATGAGTAGGACTTCAGTTTGGGTTAGGGTTTGGGAAGGGAATGCACTGAAAATTTGCAGTAAATATGGAATTAGGGTGAGACTTACTGTAACTATAAGGGTTAGACTGCAGGGCAGGGGTACAGAACTGGGGTTTCAGTTGCATTAAAAGTTGATGTTTGGGAATAGTTTTCACTCAAAATTTGGGCAGGAGATAGGTTAACGGTGTGCTATAGGCTACTGGTTATGGTCATACCTTAGGACTATGGAGTTAGACCAGGGCTTTGGTTAGGGTTGTCATTACAGTAATAGTATTTAATAGGGGCTTCAACTCAAAATTTGTCATAAATTGTGTTACGGTAAGGCAGAGGCTCAGTGTTAGGATCAGGGTCATTCTTACAGTCAGGTTTCAGGGTCTGCATTGAAAGAAGGGTATTATCTTTTGTTTTTTCAAATAAGTTGTTTATGTGGGGGGGGTGGGGCGGGCTTGGCCGGGTCATGCTCTCTGGCGGGTCTGGGGTTCGAGTCCTGATTGGAGTGCCCTGCGATAGACTGGATGTGTTCCCTCCCCATCCAGCCTTGCGCCCTGTGTTGCCAGGTTAGGCTCCGGTTCACCACGACCCCACTTGGGACAAGCAGTTTCAGACAGAGGGTGTGTGTGTGTGTGTGTGTGTGTGTGTGTGTGTTGTTTGTGTAATATTTAAAGTTGATATTTTTTCACTTTAAAGTATGAATGTACAATGTGTTGATCTTAAAAATATATTAAGAGGCCTCTCTGCTTTAAGATGTCTAATTACCATACTACTTTCTGCATAGTGTGGAGTGGGATGGGCTGGAAATGGATACTTATGTGGACTTGACATCGACATTGATGGTTTCCCTGATGAGAAATTGAACTGCCCTGAAACAAACTGTGCAAAGGTAAGTTAGTTCTATTTAGTGATGCTAAGAAGTGAAATCATTAATTTAAGTCAAAAGTTTTCAGGAAGCTATATCTTGCAGGATAACTGTCTAACTGTGCCCAACTCTGGCCAAGAAGATGCGGACAGGGATGGGATTGGAGATGCCTGCGATGAAGATGCTGATGGTGATGGGATAATAAACACTGAGGTCGGTACACACACATTTCCCCAACCAGTGATAAAAAATTAGTTTAACAAACTGGAAAATTCAAAACTCAACAAGAACAAAAACATGTTCAGCCCATTGTTCCTGAAAAGGCTTTCACTTGTGTAACAGAAAATGGTTTGGTTGAATTTAATTTTGGTAGGACAATTGCGTCTTAAAGCCCAACGTGAACCAAAGAAATGTGGACCAGGACGATTTCGGTGATGCCTGCGATAACTGCCGTTTGATCATTAACAATGATCAGAAAGACACCGATGCTGACAGCAAGGGAGATGCCTGTGATGATGACATTGATGGTGATGGTAGGCATGACAATATGACATGCATCCTGGATTGTGCATTATGGTCTTGTTATTAACTTCCAGTGATTATCCACCATATAAATATGTTGCTTATTTATTCAGGAATACCCAACAATGTGGATAATTGTGTGATGGTACCAAACAGAGACCAGAAAGACAGAGATGGAGATGGTGTTGGAGATGCTTGTGACAGTTGTCCCTATGTCCGCAATCCTGACCAGGTCAATTTCCATTTCGTTTTGCTTTATGTTTCATTTTGTTGAAAGTGTTGTAACCAACTGGAAATAGAAAGTACATTCTTGTTTCTATACAGCTGGATGTGGACAACGATTTGATTGGGGATCCATGTGACACTAATAAAGACAGGTATTACTTCCTATAGACACTACTGTGTTATTTGTGATTCTGCTGTTTAATTTTTTCTGGAGGTGTTATCTTCTCTGTTCTCCTCAGTGATGGAGATGGCCATCAGGATTCTCGGGATAACTGCCCAGCTGTTATTAATAGCTCACAACTTGATACAGACAGAGATGGTGTTGGAGATGAATGCGATGATGATGATGACAATGACGGTATCCCTGACCTATTCCCGCCTGGACCTGATAATTGCCGGCTAGTTCCCAATCCCCTGCAGGAAGACTCTGATGGTAATTGCGCTCATCTATCTTTCATGAATATCTGTCTATCAAGCTCTTAGTAGAGAATTGAGTTTGATAATTAACTTCTTGGATATTCTTTCATGTCTTCAGACTTCAAGTGCGATGTTGGTATTCTGTTGTCACCCTCACAGGAGATGGTATTGGTAATGTGTGCGAGAATGACTATGACAATGACACCTTCGTCGACATGATCGATGTTTGCCCAGAGAATGCAGAGGTCACCTTGACAGACTTCCGTGCTTTCCAGACTGTTGTGCTAGATCCTGAAGGGGATGCTCAGATTGACCCTAACTGGGTAGTGTTAAACCAGGTCAGCATTTCCAGACAAAGAACAGAAAACATATTAGATATCAATAAAATACAGACTAACAGTCATGATAAATGTGAATGACAATAATTGTTTATTTCTGAATTCAAATACTGCACTGTTGTTGTTTAAGGTGTCATGGCTTTGCTTTTACTTTATACAGGGAAGAGAGATTGTCCAAACAATGAACAGTGACCCTGGGTTGGCTGTTGGTGAGTCTTGTCATAAATGTAGAAGAACAAAGAACTTTTGCAAGATTCAAAACAACTTCCTAAAGAAGATTTCCATGAACCTGCACAGATAAAGGATAACAGTTTCAAGAATGCTAAGAGCTTTGGTTTAAGTACAACCCATAGAGATGCATCTCTGTTCAGCAGGTGATCTTCAGTGAGTCAGGCAGTGCAAAAAGGAGGGCTTGCAGTTTTCACTATGGCAAACTCATTCGCGGCATTTTGGCCCTGAAATATTACATTTAAGAACAGATATACGTGGTAACTACTCATAATGACAGGTTGTTCATAGATTACCGTATAGCCCATGTTCTGTTGTTTTCATGCTCTTCTTTCCTTCTTGCAAGGTTACACTGCCTTCAATGGGGTGGACTTTGAAGGGACATTCCATGTGAACACAGTGACAGATGATGACTATGCAGGCTTCATTTTTGGGTATCAGGACAGTTCCAGCTTCTACGTCGTGATGTGGAAGCAAGTGGAACAGATATACTGGCAAGCGAACCCTTTCCGAGCAGTAGCTGAGCCAGGAATCCAACTCAAGGTATCATCTCATTCAACACACACACACACACACACACACACACACACACACACACACACACACACACACATACACGCACAGTGCTACACAGAGGCTGGCTGTAGGCTCACATTTAGTTTCAAAGAAATGTCATCTTTTGGTTAAGAAATACGCTGTGTTTTTCATCAGCAATTCCTCACTATTCTATAAAGGGGGCATAATGGTTGCTGTGTTTATCATGGCTCAGGCGGTGAAGTCAAACACGGGGCCTGGGGAGAACCTGCGAAACTCACTGTGGCACACAGGTGACAGCAACGGTCAGGTGAGACTCTTGTGGAAGGACCCCAGAAATGTGGGCTGGAAGGACAAGACTTCCTATCGTTGGTTCCTGCAGCACAGGCCTCATGATGGCTATATAAGGTAGGAAAAAAACATAGTCAAGTGTCAGCTGCCTGTTTCTTACAATATGTACATTCTCCTGTGAGTCATCTAAGGCCAGGGAAACAAGAGAAAAGCTTACAAATTGAACTTTTGCCTTCAGGTTTTGATGAAGGTCTATGTTTACCTGATGTGCACAGGGTACGATTCTATGAGGGTCCTCAGATGGTAGCAGACTCGGGCATCATCATCGATACTACAATGAGAGGCGGCAGACTGGGAGTCTTCTGCTTCTCCCAGGAGAACATCATCTGGTCCAACCTGCGCTACCGGTGCAATGGTGAGCAGAACTGCTTCTCTGCCCATAGCAAGAACAGAAATCTATAAAACTAACATAGAGCTGCTACCTTTGGACCCAAAGGCAGGAGGTTTGAGTCTCACCTCCAGCTGCAATATCTTTGAGCAAGGTACTTACCCTAAATTGCTCCAGTAAAATTAACCAGCTGTATAAATGGGTAAATAACTGCAGGTAGCTTAACACTGTGAGTTGCTTTGGGGAAACGTGTGAGCTAAATTAATAAATTTAAGTGAGTACGAGTACTCATGAATACAAGCCCAATTACTTCACCTACGTTAAACACAACTGATTGCTTTTAAACTCTTTGGGCATATTCTTACCAATCTAAATATTCTGAAGCAACTTGTATTTTAAAGCTAGGATTAAAGTTTAAATACAGATGAATTCTGAAATTTTGATTGTATTGAAATATAAACTGAAAATGTCTCATAGGTTTCTTGCTAACAGGTTCTTGCTTAACGTGGAGGACTTGTTCAATGAAATATTATGCTTTTCCTCAATTTGATAATTTGTCAAATCCTGCAATCATCTGCTGTCACCTAGCAACAGGACAGGTATCTTTGTTGGAAGTGACACAAAGAGTGGATAGTCACATACTACACAAAAATAGTATAGCCTGTATGAGCCCGAAAGGGACTTTGTAATGGTTTTTTTTTTAACATCAAAGCAATGCAGTACTGGAGGATGTAGAGATTTTTTTAAGACTGTAATAATTGCATCCTGATGAGGAGTTCTCCTTTGCAGATACCACCCCAGAGGACTTTGACACTTACAGAATCCAGCAAATCCAGCTGCAGGCCTAACAAAAGGTTGGCACAAAAGGATTATGGGGATTTTGCTATTCACCTTGGGTGTGAAAAAAGGATTCTGTAAGTGGACAGTAATCATATTCTGTCTTCAGTGGGCCATTTATTTTGTTGTTTGTATTAATTTCCTCTAACTACACATTCTTTCTCCCTCAAAAGGTCATTCTTATGTCAATATTAAGCACATTAAGGTACAGTTCTGTATCTTCTATCCTTGTTATCCTTTGTATTTTGTAACCACATAGGATATAAAATATTGCTTATCTGCCATCCTCTATTATTTCCTTGCCACAAAAGAGTAATTTTAATATTGTGCTTTCCGATAAAAAATGACTGATGATTTCCTAGAAATTCAAAAATATGCAGTACTACCAAGGGGGTGCGGTGGCGCAGTGGGTTGGACCGCAGTCCTACTCTCCGGTGGGTCTGGGGTTCGAGTCCCGCTTGGGGTGCCTTGCGACAGACTGGCGTCCTGTCCTGGGTGTGTCCCCTCCCCCTCTGGCCTTACGCCCTGTGTTGCCGGGTAGGCTCCGGTTCCCCGTGACCCCATACGGGACAAGCGGTTCTGAAAATGTGTGTGTGTGTGTGTGTGCAGTACTACCAGGCTACATTAAAACACATTTAAAAAACCATTTAAAACATCACAGGTCCTTCACATTAACAGTAGAACGTTAACATTCGCAGTAGAAGCTATAGTTCACTGAAGCTGACTCCAAGGTGACAAAGCCTTCTATTTTCAGTTTTCATACACAGGAAAATACAGACACCCCTTGACTTATGCAAATAAACTGTTCTTCAACCCATTACGCAAGTCAAAAGTTATGTATGTCAGATTTCCCTTCCTTCCCCACCATTCAACATCATCACGTGCTCCTTTATACGTGCAGCATCCTTCACTATTGTATTTATAGTCGATAAGGCTAAACCTGGTTCCCGTACTACAGACGATAATCTCTGTCCACTTTTATACTTCATTATTATTTTCAATTTCATCTCCAAATGGATTGCTGTCTGCTTGCTAGACGGCTGTTGTTTTCATTACGTTTAGCAGACACTTTTCTCCAAAGCGACTTACATCGTATAGAAAATAACAGCGTGTTCATTACATTAGCAGAAAGAGGCACTTAGATGCAGATGCGTGATTCTTAAGTACAGTTAGTTACTTTCCACCATATGGATCAATGTACGTAACACGAGTTGCAGCGTAAAACTTCATCCAAAAATTTATGATTCCTTCCTAGTAATTTAAATATATATGCCTATATATATATATATATATATATATAATATATATATATATATATATACACACAGTATATAAAAACATATACGGTACATTGCAGGAGTAGCTGTGTGAAGGTTTATCCATTGTTTAGCAGGTATGATCTCAAAGTTATAGTAGTGCATAAACACATTAAGATCATGGGAGAAGTGAAACCAGATGAAGTGAGTTTTAAGGCCCTTTTCAAATCTAGACAGAGATTCATCAGTAAGTGAATCCTTAAAGCACACATTTACCATCAGGGTTTGTGAATAGTGAAACGGGTAAAAAAAATATGCAAAAAAAAAAAGCAATACACTAACAAGAGGAGATGTGTTCTCGACTCAAAACACGTGAGAACTGGGAAGATGCAGCTTCCTGCCTTGTCTGGCTACGCCGACTTGCACTTAACGTATTTCAGACGTTTTACGTAAAATAAAAACGCTGTCTGTAAATAATGTGTATGGCGGGAATTTTTAACTTAAATCTTGATTTACGTAAGTCAAATTTACAAAAGTAGAGGGGTGTCTGTATGTGGTAATACATCAGCTAGGATCTTGCCCTTAGATATGATGGATATTGTCTGCATTACTGTAATTCATTCCAAGTTATCATACTTGGTCATAAGAGGTTTTACCAAGAAAATTATGAAAAACAAATAAATTTCAGAGGAATGTTATTCTCATAAAGGGAATCACTGATACAATGCTGCAGTTAACTAAATGCAACACCGTTCACACGACAGAAGGTTTGACAAAAACGCTGATATTCTTCTTGGTTTGTCTGTCTTCTTTTTATTACATTTAATTTACAAATAGTAATGCAGAGATACAAAGACAAAAGCTTTCACACAAGTATTTAAAAAGTTGTATAATTTAAATGATACCTTTACATTGCTTCTCAGTTATTTGCACATAGACATACCCATAGCCAGTGACATTTTCCCAAAACTGACAATATACAAAAAACCGTATTATCCAAACTAGTAATTTCTTTGCAGTGGGCCAATTTCTGAATCCTACGTGGGACTAGTGAGCTATTTTTTCTACTCTAAATTTTTGCATATTTAACAAGAAATCTTTATTCATTCACTACAGATGTGAATAAGGGTTACGATCTGATGCTTTCTTAACACTGAGCTACACAACTCACATGTAACCATACAATATAGCTGCCATTCTATGAGAGAAACTGACCGTAGAGTTCTGTCCCCTTTAATTTTCATTCCATAGTCTTTTATAAATTTCCCTGTTGGGTTTTTCAAGTAAGAAGCTCAACTTGTTCTTTATGACACTTCAGAGCTTAATTTCTCAGAATTTTCAGACATCGTTTTCCATTAAATCAACTTGTCTGCATCCACATTTGATATCACTGATAGCTAATAAAATTAATACAATAATTTCAAATTCAGAACATGCCGGAAGCCTAGAGGAATTCAGGAAAATGACAAAGAGGCAAACAATTTACATGAATGGGCTTTCTCACGTCATTGCCACATTGAATCCTTCTTGGTGGCTTGCATAATAGCTTTTCAGATGGATTATCATACAGGAAATTAACAAATCACAACATATATTTAACGCAATTGATATAACCAAGTCATATAATGTAATCTGACATGTCTTATGCAGTATGGGAGCAAGGGAAAGTACACAGCAGACTACACTGAGTTCTACGTACAGAGTATGCGGTTTGTGTCAGTTGTGTAGTTTTGTCAGTGTCTTTCATATTTACACGAAACAAATCCAATAATACAACAAATGTCACACCCATGTATGCAGCTGCAAGGCAAGAATCAGTACCACCCAACAGCAAACCTTGAATCCTTGTCTTTAATGGTCAAGATTCCTCTTGAAAGTTGACACTACACAGCATGTTTTCTCAATTCACAATTAACAGCAACTCAAAAACACACCATTCATTGGGTCTGTACTGTGTTTTACTTTGGCATCTTTCAACAGTCCATTCATCTTTGTAACGTTAACAGCAAAACAACAACATTGAGCTATGATTACTAGCTTGATGACAATGTGAGGGCTGTAAGGTAGAGAAGCCTTCTAAAATTTCCATTCAAATAGCAAGCTCTACAATTCTAATGACAAGCTTTCTCGAGTCAAAGTGAACTCAGTCTTATCACGGGATTTAAGGTGTCATCTCATTCAGTCCACAAGAGTATCAAGAATGTTAAAATGACAAGAACTGAACAAACACTGGTGGACATTACACCACTGACCAATTTAAAACTCAGCCTTTCACAAAAAGGTCTGCACGGAACAAGGAACAATTGCAACATAAAGCTTGATTTTAAAAATATAAAATGATGCATTTGGTAAAGCTGGATGAAGCAGACAAAGGTACCATCTGAAAACTAAGTGGGAATTAAGTGAGAGTCCTGCTAAGAATATACATTCTGTTTCCCTGACAGACTGGTTATAAGACTGCCTTTGGACAACGTAGAATAAAATGCACACAAAATGGACGACAAAGCTAAGTGACAATTTATTTCTGTCCATTTTAAATAAAATTAACAGTGGAAAGTGTTCTTTCCTATCCATAATAAAATAGCACTGTTTGATCACTCTTCCTTTTTTTTTTTTTTCCAAACACAATTTACTCTGATAACCTACTGGTGTCCATGACACAGCACATCAAACCCATATTTTAAATTTCCTCATAACAAATGACGTGAATAATCCTTTTCAATACTTAAGCACTTTACTTTGACTGTACTACTGATACCCATCCTGTTTTAAATGGTTTGCTAACAATTTTAACCTATGTTTGAAATCACAGACATCTGGTTCTGACACTACTGAAAGCTAACAGTCTGAAGATAAAGCTAACAAGTGTAAAAAGAATTCAACTCAAGTAGAGCTAACAATTAAAATATGAATTATTCACTTGTAATTGACTTGAATAACCAAATTAATTGTATTAATACATAGCTATCCATTAAAATGTTATGTTATAATTATCAATTAAAGATGATTACTTTGTACTGTTAACAGCAAACATGCAACCATTTTTTTGTGTTGTTTACATGGATTATCTTCTCATCCTATTGATTTAATCATTAAGATTCTCTTTCAGACATTTCAATAAATAATAGTAATAAATGGCAATAATAAAATTAATGTATACAACCAAATTTGTTTTGGAGAGATAAAATTAAAAAAAAAAAAAATCAGAGAAGCACACTACTTCAACTAAGAATTGTATCCTATAGCTGTTTCATAACAGATCACAAGAACACAATAAGCTTAATAAAGCTAAAGTACCTGGTTCATTGGAATAAGTGATATATAATTTAGGGTCCAAGAGTATTACCGCAAAACGCTAACAGCGATGTCGATAAAACTTGAATTCTGAAAAAAAGACATCTTTTCCTTTATACATCTTAGTAAAATTTAAAAAATACCTATTCTTTTCCAAAATCTATATATAAGCATCCTGACCATATCATGACCGCTTTAAGGATGGTGGAGGCAAACCTCCTGACATGCAGATTATATGGTTAATCATTGTAATGTACATTTTTTATTAGCTCATTTAGGACAAACTAGCAAATCCTTTAAAACACATAATTAAACATTTCTTCCAGGAATAACAGCCCTGGTATCTATATTCTATGTAACATCTTGAAATTTATTTGGGTACATTGCTGCAGCCACCTCTGATATGCATGCTAGGAGCATAGTTGTAAACAGTTGAAAAACTCTCTTCTGAAAAACCATTTAATTTTCAGGAAAATTTTCTTTTGCCTAAAAGTAGACATATTGCAGTAGTACAGTTTTTCAATCGCTGTAAAAGCTTTTATGTCCACATTTAGACCATACACAGTTTTTAATTTTTGCACAAATAAATGAAACACATTACGCAGTTCATTACTCTCTCAAGTCCACCAGCATAGAAACTTATTTGGAAAACAAAAATGCATACAAGATAAACGACAAGAAATCATGGTTATTTCAAATGTCTGTTACTTGGATTTGTACTGGAACATGGAAGTACTATGAACACTTTTCATCCACAGGGGTGTAAACTTTGGAGAGTAACACAGCAGTTTTACTCAGACATTTGCCTCCAATTTAGCACGTACATTTAGAATTTCATTGTCTGTAATATACCTGAACAAAAATTTGGAGAAACCCGTGCAAAAACAGATTGCATATACCTGAACGCTGACATTCCAACACATGCACATGTGCAAATAAATGGTGAAAATCAAGAGACAGTACTTTTTTGTTACTGAATCAACACATACTTGCCAAATTCTTAAAAAGGGGCAATAACTATTACAACTGGAGTAAACAACACAAACAGTAACAAAGACTTAGTCCTACATAACATTATAATGCCATACTAGGTCTGTTAATAAATCATGCTTAAAAAGGGATATAAAACAAACGGAAATATTCATGCAGATTAAAAATCTGAATGAAGATTAAAAAAAAATACCAAAAAGAAAACATACAGTATGTACATGGACACTGACAACCACCAGACACACTTAACCTTTGTTCCCGCCACGAATAAAATGAGATAGTACACATCCTGTAAACAAATAAAAGATCTAACAAAAAAAGTAAAAAAAAAAAAAAAAAAAGATGTTGTATTTACAGTCTTACATTTGACTTTTGTAATTTGAGCAATTTTTTCTTTATAGAACAGCAGAGCTATATTTTGGTATGCAAGTGCAATAAATTTTGAAATAGTGGTTAATTTCAATGTCTGGACTCATGCAAAAGCATATAGATATTTATATATTTAAACAAAAGAAACACATAAGAGGTAAGAAAATGAAATGGTTCAAGAGGATTTGATATACATCTCACATATCATGCATCTTCACATTGCAGCCTACCCTTGCTGCAGCAGCGCATTTGATTGACATATTATGCTAATAGTAAGATGTACAGAGAAACTTTGCATTCCATTAATATCAGCAATCCATTGTTAACAAGCATTCTTCTAAAAGCTTTTTCTTCCTTTTTCAGAACACACATTGGTATTTTGTAATGCCATACAAAAATATAGTAAAATAAAAGTTTATTTTCAGTAAATAAACTTTACTGAAATGTACAGTATGGCACAGCAAGGCATAAAAAAAAACTGAACCAAATGTCAAAATCATCATAGCACTCAAAATGTAATCTAGGCATCACACGGAAATAACGCTGATGCTGATTTGACACTTAAAATGGGGAAAAAAAAACAAACATCCCACATGTAACAAAGGATGCTGAGAGAATAAAGATTTGGTTACACGTATGTTCTCCTCTCATTCCTGTGCATTTTGGGTGTTTGGGATCACTTTTGAAGAACAAGCATTCTGATCTAAAAGGTGCACTGCTCACTCTGATCTACGGGATTGAAAAATTGTCAGTTCTGCCTTTACCATAAGCCTGAAAAAAATTCTTTAGTCCCAACTGCTGAGGATACTACTCTGTATTTAAACTTTTAAGGATATATGAGCAGAAGTAATTGAAGTAAATCATTGCACCATTGCATTAATGACAAAACAGTACAAAGCAAATCATCAAACCCGTCTAGATTTTCAGAAATATTTTACATCACAGTTTTCATAAGGCTGAAGGTGACTCCACGGTAACATTAAATGTAATCGAAAAGCGAGCTACAGCTCTGAGAACAGATCTAGCATCTTTCTATTTGAGTGCCATTTCTTAAGCCTGTGGAGCGTTGTGGTGCAAACTAACATACACACAAAACGTTTACTTGCAGCCCACACAAATTCAGTGTAACTGAGTTACATGGAACAAGCTGCACTGACGCAGGAGCCCTTTCAGGTTTGCATTGAGATATGACAGCTTCCTAAACCTCACTACTGAAAAAGGATCAGCGAGTTCACATTAGAAGCTGATGAACTAGAAATGACCTCTGTTGCAGAGAATACACAATTATGTTCTTACATAAAGTACACTATTCTTTTTTAAATACAAGTAAATGAAAGTTTGGCCCTATACATAG
This sequence comes from Scleropages formosus, assembly GCF_900964775.1. Taxonomy (NCBI): domain Eukaryota; kingdom Metazoa; phylum Chordata; class Actinopteri; order Osteoglossiformes; family Osteoglossidae; genus Scleropages; species Scleropages formosus. Next base: position 6,266,836 of record NC_041814.1, read on the forward strand.
ACCAGTCAGTGATCACAGTTGAGGGTTAAACAGTTGTGGGTTTTAATGCTATAATGACAGAAAGTGCAAAGCAACTGGCAAGATAAAACTGATACAACGACAAGGGCAAGGCTCGGCCAGTTACACAAAGATATAGCTTTCTTGGGGAAAATATTTTACAAAAATAAATAAAAAAAAAATGACCTCATTAAATTGTACATGGCATTTAGAGGCCAGTAGCAATGTTAATTTGGGAACTGCAGACAATGTAACAGCCCCATATTAGCGAGGCAAACAATGTCAGTTAATAATAAATCACTAAAAGTAAAATAACCACCAAATATACAAATATGAATCAGAATAAAACTGAAAGCCTTCAGTTTTTTTCTTCTTCTTTTTTTTTTTAAACAATGGATCATCCGTTTTGGTCCAACACTGGGAAACCAAAAGCTGGTACTACCTGGTAGAATACAAAAAATACTAACCGGAAACATAAATACATTCTTGTCTCAGCAGTGCACCAAAATATAGTAATGAGTTAATCACATTTTGTCAGTCACTTTAACATTTTCCTTTTACTTTTGCTTGGGAGTTCAGTATATACTACAAGTGGCATGATTTAACTCCAACAAACTGTCCTGATAAAGGCAATTTTCTGAACATCCTATTCATATTTATCATGCAGATTTCAAAGGTTTATGCAATAAGGTATCTACAAAATATACACAAGCTTTTTAATGCTTCTTTTATTTGTTTAAAAAAAAATAGAAATACTGTACGACCAAAACAATCTGATATCTATAACGCTTTTTTGCTGATATCTCTTCAATCCAGTAATCTGAATGGCACAAAATATAAAGAAAAATATTTCAGTTTTGCTCCAACTAAATTATACTTTTATTAAATTTGACTTCCAAACCTAATTGTTGTGTGTTAGAATATAGTTATTAATTTATATTGTTTTGCATAGGAATCATTAAACCATCTGTGGCAAACTACAAGTTTTACTTATTTAAACTGCCCATGTGGAGCAAAAGCTGGATAAACACAGCACCAAATCCACACACCAAATAAGAGTAAACATCACATTTAACAGTTAACACTGCTTGAACATCACTGTCCCAAGCACACCATGCACAACCAACTCCTGCATAAACCACCAAACAAGACAGAAAAAAAGATGTTCAAAACAGAAGTCAGACTAAATAAATAAATAATAAATAAATACATTTATAAATAAATACACACAGGCAACGTAAAACACCGTTCAATACCAATAGACTCTAAGGAGTAATAACCCCCCGCACTCATAATGCTAAATGGTGTGACACACTGAACATCAATCAAGGCGTTACAATTAATTGACTTTTTCCACTACATTGCCACAAATATTTGTCATTCAATATATATCTTTAAAAAAATCTATCAAAAGCCAAGAAAAGTAAGAGACGTTAGGAAAAATACATTTTCACATTAGGTAACAGACACTTGAAAACAGCATCTCGTTCATGTAAGGCAAAATTAGGTGATCTCACAGTGATGAGCTCAATCACTTTCTGGCATGTTTGTCTCCTTGCACTATGGGGATTATGGATAATCAGGAAGGTAAAGACATAAATCTGAAAGCAAGATTCCAAATGAAAATTTCAGCTATAGTTTATATGCAAATACAGAATAAAAGCAGCAATCTGTTTTGGGCATCCCGTTAAATGACAGAACCATTCTACAAACAGTAAAGAACAAGACAAGGACTATGTAAACAAATTAATATGCAGATATGAAAAAATGTTCAAATTGTACTGTACTGAGTACTTTTCAAACTACCAGTTCTTATTGCCATCTGAAAGATCATGGAGGCCAAAGAGCAGGACTGTAATCCTGATCATTCGTGTCAGCAGTCACAAATAAAATTGTAATGCAGTTTCATGTAGTTATTTGAAAGTGGCACAGGTAAATTCTTCTAACGAAATGCGACAAAAGTTTCTATAGAACCAGTAAGCATTTGTTATGGGGAGGGTTAGTACTCCTTAACCCTAACGGAACAAAGTCATAGTCAACTGTTTGTAGAGTTACAGGGACACTGAAGCAAATGACAACATAAACAGAAAAAACATATGACAAACTTTGGCAGGAAACTAAAATAGGCAGTGAATGCTGGTCAGTTTAAAGAAAAAAAAGCAACAAATACAAAACAAAATGACAATGGCATGTTGAAAAGCTAAAGCTATAATTGAATTCATGGGAATTTGTTTTCTAAAAAAATCAAAAAGAGGAGCACAGAAAAACAAGGATAACAAATCTACTAAACAAAATGATGAAGAACATTTGCAAGTACTGGATTAAAGAAGTAAATAAATAAAATGCAAATCATATTCATAATACCCCACTCAATTTTTCTCCGGTTAAAAGAAAACATTAACTTTAAAATGAGCAGATTAAATCCCTTCAAAATACAAAAACTGACAACCAAATGCAGATCTGTAGAAAATTCTGAATGTTGCACCCCCCCCCCCACCAAAAATATATATAATTTTCAAATGCAACAAGAGACATACGGCAGGCATACAAATGATGCAGTTGGATTTACAAGCTCAGAAGAACAAGCTTACTTTAACTGGACATTACAGCACTGATGTTTTCCCGTTTTAAATATATATATATATATTTTTCCCCAGCAAGCTATGGCAGTCCCTGACCCAATTGGTTTTAGTAGCTCATCATCACAAAGGACATACGTGTAAATGGGGTACATCTTGGAGGGCGGATTGTTGTTTTGCAACTGGGCAACTACATGCCCTAACCCTCCTCTATTCCCAGCCTCTACTCTCAGGTCACTTATCACAGCAGTTGGCATTCTTGCATTACAGCCTATCCATCCGGAAAGTGTCTTCTGTGGCAGGGTCGGCAAGTACCATATCTGGATCATTGAGCATGTGCAGTCCATCCAGTGTGAGGGGGTCAATCTTCAGCTCATCCAATGGGAACTGAGAGTCTGCATCAAAGCTGACATCTCCTACACCTGCTAGTGAGTTGGTCAACTCCTTGGACAGGCTAGGTGGAGACTCTCCAGTAACTGAAACAGACCGAGTGGTTTGGTCAGCTGCGATTGCAGAAAAACACCAAATTTTACTGATTTATAATACAGGAAAAAACCCACCATAAATCCTGGATTACATGCAATTGCCAAATGCCTCATTAATGGCATGATGAAATTGGCAATTAATTGAATCCTTATTAATTACAGGAACACTAACAATGTATGACAAATTTTAAATATAGATATAAACGTGAAAACGTCCATGTTGTGAGTACTATACCTGTGAGAATAATATTGGGGATGTTGCCATGGCTACTGTAACCAAGCTGCTGCGAGTCTTGCAAGCTGCCATGGCTCCCTGTCAGTCCCATCATAGCTGCTTGAGTGTAGTTGAGGGTGGAACACTGGCTATACAAACTATTGGAGCTGATGGGGTTCTCTATCATATTGAATTGTTCAAGCTGGCAAGAAATGAAAAGACAAATGGAAAAATCTGATTCAAGAATGTACAGGAAAGAAAAACTTAACATTATAGATATCTTTGAAATGTCAATACAATGTCAATGAAAAAGGTCAATTCAAAATACAAGCCTTGGCGACATGGAACACCACACAAGGTCAGCAGGCCACGCTGCACAACATGGTTTCCCCTATGCATCTCAGATGTCTCATAACTGTGTACTTGCTTGCAAGCAACTCAAACATTTTGTGACTTTTTATTGTTTATAATAATGAGTCCTAAAAAAGTTTCAAAGAAAGTGCTAACAGTTGAAAAGGCAAAGGAAAGCCTAACCTAACAGTTCAAAACTTGAAGCAATAAAATGCATAGAATTCCCTGGAAAGGCATTGTCATGAAAGACTTTTTGCTAATTGATTTACTATTCTGTCATTGCAAATGATACTTTATAAATAGCTCAGTAGAGAGGTTAAAAGTGATAATTAGAGTAATTACAAGAACTGAATGTTAGGTAATGTAATTTTTTTTTAAACCATAATGAAGAAAGATAAAGTATATGGGTTGCATTGCTAAAGAAATTAATAAGAAACGGCATTGAAACAAACAGTTAAAGAACAAGAGAATAAAAACACAAATCATTAAAAAAATTACAAAAATAAAACAACAACAAAATCCATCCATTGTTTATAAGCCCTGGTACAATGCAGGGCTGTGGTGGTCCATAGCAGAGAAATCACACACTTCCATTAACTAACATACACTAAGGGCAATTTAGTGTCACCAATTCAACTGAAAAATGTCTTTGGACTGTGACAAGTGGCTGGAGCTCCTGGAAGAAACCCACATGAACACAGCGAGGACACAATCTCCACACAGACTCAGATTCCAACCCATATTCAAATCCTTAGCTTAAGTAATTGCTGTGCCAAAGTGCTATCCAGGAACCACAAAATAACAAAATAAAATGTGGGGGGGGGGGGAAAAAAAAAAAAGATAAATGGTGATATGTAAAGGCAGCACACGTAAAAAGGAGCACACAAATATGTTATGTAGAAGTACCTGGTCTTAAACCTGGATTTAAAGGTGTTCAAAGGAGTTCTGACATTCTAAAAAGTATTGCATGTTTGTTGAAAAATGACAGGTGTTTTGGTGAAAACCATGTTGCGCAGGAGCAATTTATGACTTTTCCCATTTAAATGAATAGTAATTAAGAATTTATTTTACAAGAGCATAACAGGAAGGAATTAAACTATTCCAGGGAAGCATGTATTAATAAAACAAAATCAAATTCCATATTATAGAGAAAAAAAATTATACAACAGGACAGGAGTTTAAACAAAAAATGTTTAAACAAGTTTTAAAAAAATTAAAGAAAATAATTACTAGAAACAAAGAAACAGAGAAAAAGGGAAAATGACTAATAGCTTACACAAGAGAGCTCAATACAGGTCAGAAGGTATAGGACTTCCTAACTAACAATCTGAATTCACATACCTGGTGTGAAAGAGCATTGGTCTGCCTGGACGTGAGTTGTTGGTCATAGAAGGAGTCCCCAAAAATGCTGCCCACAACAGAAGTGTGCTAGAACAGAAGGGCAGAAAAGCTTGACACAAAGATATTAGGCAAGAAAAGGGTGCATGAGGCATAGATTAGCCCCATGATCAACAAAGAACATGAAAAAGACGTTCCGTACAGATCCAACAGCACAGTACCACTGGAAAACAGTTTATCATTTTGGCTCAGTCACACAATATTTCCCGAGAGATGATCCCAATAGTTAAAATGTTGACAGCTGCATTTTAGGCCAATTGAAATTTGAATCTTAAAGTAGAAATAGTGCAATGTGCAACCTCTCTCCAGGGAAACATTAATCCTACAAGGAAACACCAGAAATGCAACACAGAGCACAAAGAAGGAGCATTTAACAAGCCAGCCAGTTCAAAAAGCCTGCTGGCGAAAAAAACATATATATTTTTTTATGCTTACCCAAACAATACTGCTCCTATATTTACAAAAACAATATTGCAGTCTGGGATAATTTGCCAAAATTCAAGGAAGAAGATTTTTTTTTCCAAGATCTATAACAATTTCACGGGCCTTGAACAACAAATGAATAATACAAAATTAATTTATTTGTGTCAGAGGGCTTCACTCCTTGGTTAAATTCTTAAACAACCTCATGTTCATGTGACATGGGTGATGGTAGAAGCTGATCAAGTTTGGAACCATTCACACACCTTCAAACTGCAATATCTTTGTACAAAACTGGAACAGAAAGGTGAAAGGTAAAAGAAAAAAATGTAATTTTATACTGAAATTACACAAATATAATCTATTCCAAAGCAATCTGTGTATAAACGAACGTGATTAAAGGCATTTTATTCATACGCTGGGCAGTAATCTGTTGGGTAAAATGCAGGCTTCTTGCATATTCAAGAAGTTGTGTAACATCACAAAAATTCAAGAAAGCCAAAATGCCTTTATACTGATTCGTTACCTTTCCAGGTTAACAATATAAACTGCTACAAATGTTCAAGTTACGTAGTTTTGAAGTTATAAACATTTCCCTTTCAACTTAACTGAATTTTCTTCACTGTTCTATTTAACTAAAATTGTTGCAGGATGAAAGTGACCGATCTGTTACTTTGCAGAAAAAACCCAGAGCAAGAGTAAAAGACTGCTTTTTCACTTTGCTTCTATGATGTTTATAGCTCATGTCTACTGTTGGTAACCAGTAACATGATGAATACTGTTTGTGGGATGGGCTGGTCACCAACTGACAGTAAAGAGGAGTTTGTGCTAATAAGACATTTCTATTTTCAGTCATTTTAAATAGATTTCATTTTAGTATAGCTCAAAGTAAGGAAAAAAAAAGTTGAAATGACAAGAAAGTATTTTTTCCCTGATAATAGTTATATCTAAGATGCTTACATAAACGAACTTACAAATAAATCAAAGTACACCTGTATTTTTAAGCTTTTACTTATAATAAAGTTTAATGTGGCCAGAAGCTGACAAACATTGGAAATACTTTTGTGATTGTCAGCAACTGGGATTCAACCAGGGGCTGTGGAGATGACAGACGTATTTTTAACAATTTTAAATAACTTTTAATTTTAATGTCGTTTGGAAAAAAGTGCTACACTGAAATTGACTGGAATCTGGTCCAGGGTGTGCCCTGGCTCCTATCTTATGTTTCCAGGATAGTCCATGGACCGCTGCCACTCTGCATCTAACAAGCAGTTTTGGACAACGGATGCATATTATTTTTAAAATGATAGTTTTACCTTAGGTTTTTATAGAACCTAAGCCATGAATTAATTGAGGGAGATCTATGTTATGTAGCTTTCATTGTGACTTGCTGGTTAAAGCAACTTAAGAGATACAAACAGGCTTCTTGTCCTAACAAATAGCACCAAATAAGTTGGTGCCACTGTATACACAATCCTTGAAAAATTTATTGCAATAAGGAATAATGTTTATAATGAAATGCTTGTAAACTATACAAATACATCTGGGGTGGGCAAAATCTTGGAAACACTAAACAATATATGCTTATCAATTAAGCATACCACGGAAACTGGTAAAATTGTGTAGATCACTCTTCAAAAAAAAAAAAAAAAGTTCAGATCTTTGTGGAATGAAGGAAGGGGAATTTCACTTAACCTCCACAATTTCCTATAGATATTCAAACTAATCTGTTTAGAATTGGTGATTTTAGAGTCCGTTAAATGAGCTTAACTAATTCTGATACCCATGATCTGTTGGTCATGATCTTCAATACATTTAGCAGTATTTATGCGAATAGTAAGTGCAAGAATGAGCAAACTGAAGGGTGCTACTTCACGTTTCACAACCCTGCTACTGCACGTTTGAGTACAGGACTCTGAACTGCTGAATTAAAATCCCCATTGATAAATGGGTCAAATATTATAAATTGCCATCAAAATGTCAAGTAAGAAAAAGAATAAACAGTAATGATCAGAAAAGTGTGTGGATTATAAAATGTACCCGATCACTGAAAATTTATATTCCTTAGCTGTTATAAACTATGCAGAGCAATCACTGGCTGCAATTACTTCAACGATGACTACCTGAAATATTACAGATCTACTGCAATGTTCCACAACTGTCAGCAGTCTGAGCTGAAGGGATTCCCATCTTTCCAGGTGTTGTACAAAGATCTAAAAAAGTAATCTTTTTTCATCATCTAGTCATTCCCCCCAAACTGATCAGGGATGCTATTTAGTATGCTTGTCACCCCAGGTTATGCATTTACACACGTCTTTGATAAAAAATCAATTTCCTCAGTGGCAGCCCTACCATAAATATTGTTTTTGTGAAGCTCAGATTTAGTGCATACAAAGACAGAAAGGTAAACCGTATGGTAACTTTCAAAACCATTGCAATGTGGTTTTCAGCAACTATCCTAAGTACCCTTCCATCCATCAGAGCTTCCATCTGAAATCAATTATCCAATTGTTTGACTTGGCACTGTCCTCTTTGACCCATAATTTTACAGTTTTTTTTTTTTTTTTTTTTAAATCTGTGCTCTTCATCTGAAATGCAGAAACCACTCAACTATCTGACCCCTTTCCAACTGTATCCCATGTTGTTTTAGAAACAAATATATTAATGTACATATTGTTAAACCTCTTTCAGAGCTGACACGTATAGTAATGGTATTTTTAACATGACATCTCTGTACTGACTGTTGTAATTTAGCTATATCCTTTCTCATGCGGTGTTTCTAATATTTATTCCACACCCTATAAATGGCAGTATTGCTTTATTTTATTTCAGAAAAATCCCTTGTTCTGATATACCCCAAGAACCAACACTGAAAACAGGAAGGAGTTGGTACGGTGTCTCTGTAGGTTTAGTGTAGTTAACCTGTATGTCCTATCTTGATGGTCAAGTTTGGAATTAGTATGTTAAATCTCTTGCAAGGAAGAACACAGCAAGACACTGAATTGAGAATTGTTATATCAAATTGAATGAGGTAATGCTGGTAGCATAGTGGTTAGAGCTACTGCTTGTGGCTCCAAAGGCTGCAGGTTCAATCCCCCCCTCCAGCTGTAGTACCCCTGAGCAAGGTACTTACCCTTAATTGCTCCAGTAAAATTACCCAGCTGTATAAATGGGTAAGTAATTGTAACATTGTGAGTTTCTGTGGAGAAAAGTGTCAGCTAAATGAATAAATGTAAAAGCAATGCAGTAAGCACTGTATAGTGTACACATGCTAAAAAGACTTAATTTTTGAAAAATATAAATATCCAGTACAAATATATAAAACCAAAAAGAGGCCAAAACTAAAGACTTCAGAAATACTTCCTACACTCTCTGCAAATTAATATTTGCTGACTGAGTAAATATTTAGTCCCCACTAACAACACACATACAGCTAGTTTCTCAGTTTCCTAAACTGATTATAAACCATCTGTCCCTGTAATGTAAAAACATTGTTATTTGTAACTTCAGAGTTTTTAAAAAATGAAACTTGCAGTTAAATTTGTATGGTACAAAACACAAGATTCTGTCTAATCACAATGCCCTTTCAATGAATATCCAATGGCTACAATCGGATAGAAAACATGGTGCCATTAAAAACAAAATAGTTCCCAGAAAGTCCAGAAATATTGATTCAAATGAGTTAATTTAACTATTAATTACTTATTGCACTGAAAGACATGTTCCGCAATGAAGACCCATGGTCCCAATAAAAATTTAACATCAATACCTGAATCACTGGTCCTTTTCACAAATCATTTCAGCATTTATTGTACTTTCCATAGCCTGAAATTCAAATTAAAATGACTAAAACTGCAACATATCAATTGCTACTTCATGAACCTCGTAAATCATTTGCCTAAAATGCTAGTCTGAAATATAAAAGCTACTCAGAACCTTTTTTTTCCCCAAACAAAAACCAAATTCAAACATAAAAAATAGAGAATAAACCAATGAGGGGGCTTTACTGATCAGAATCATTTTAAACTATCAATGGTGAATTGAATTAACTGCTATGGACAGGGACAGAGAGCAGACAGAACAAAAACAAATTAAAAAAGGCAACAACCTCCTTGTTCACAGTTTTAAAAAGGCGCTAGCTGGGAAGCAAGGGACACAGCTGTGGCGATGTGGAATGCAGACAAAGAGCAGCAGACTGGCGGTGGACATGGGTGGTGGGACTGGCAACACCACAGGAGCGGAGATGTGCAGTGGCTGGACAGAGAAGCCAGCTTCCACCGCAGAACAGTAACAGAAAGATGAAGCAGCAGGTGTTACGCCCTTACTTGAGGCGAGCCGCCAGGCGAGAAGCCTTGATTGGAGACTGGAGAGGTTGGAGACTGGTTGGCAGGGGACCCAGCCTGACTGCGGTACTGTTGGAGGGAAGAAGCCTATAAAGGATTGCATTAAAGATGGACAGAAACCCCATGCCAAGGGTACTCTGCGGTGGGAAAGCTACAGGCAAAAAACGCATTTCTACAGGTTCTGACTATAATACTCCTGGGTGGTGCCAAGTCTGTCCATCAACTCTATGTGTTCACCTCCGACTGAGAAGTGAATACAAGAAACGCATCCGCGGGAAAATACAAGAAATATATCCCTTTACTCAACTGTTTTGCAAGGAGGTAAGACCCTCAAAATTTTTCCAAGAGTCAGATGTTCACCTTCAATGTTATCCTTAATCTTTGAAAATGGTTGCCTGACAGATCTTATGCTGTTTTCTGTTTCAGGCAAGAGCAAGTTCAAGTAAAGAAGAAAGAAACTAGAGAAAAAATTATGCTTAAAATAAATAATTTAAGAAAACAACAGGAGAAGGAAAAAAAAAAAAAAAAAAAAAAAAAAAAAAAATCAGCCACTTATTAAAACCCAAGCTGTAGTCAATGAAGGACCTTCTGAAAATGTACATTAGCTCTGACCCAGAACAAATTTAAGACAGGAACATGGATTTTAACATTTTTTAAGGGAACTGTGGGGCTTACATTCTACAAACAAAACAGTGTTTCCAGTACTTCACATAATGCTCTCTGAGCCCTTCGCCAATTTACCTTACTTTAAGCCCCTGTCTCCTTTCAATAGTCCTGAAATACTTCAGACATACGCCTCAGCGAAGAAATGGATCTCATCCATTTAAAATATAGCCCATGCTAACACGGCGGGTCCCATCAGTTCTACAAGGCATTTCGGCACCTCTCTATTACAGGATGAACCAGCTACCGTAAATACTTGTAAACATGAGGTACGGAACCTGGATGGATAACTTTCCTGGAATGTTCAACCGAAAATCATGTCTACCATTTGCAATGTAAAACTCTCATCAAAACTTCAACAAAATTAATAAATCATTCCGTCTCTGGAGATGCTTGGTGGTTTTTTCAAAAATTTGTCTTGGGGAAAAAAAGACTAAATCAAGATACTGCAGTGTGACGAATCCCACAAATCCAGAACACAGACTGATCACAAGAGGCAGATTTTTTCCGTTTAATCAATATACCTGCTGACCACCACTGCTGCTTTGGCTCTAGCTACTTCTCAAATTTATATGATTGAGGTGTTAAATAAACAAAACGCATGACTCTGAAGTTAAAGACAGACTTAATACAGTGATTCTCATTTTTAATTCCTTTAAACTAAAGGCTGAGCACAACAAACTTTTTGGTCTGTTTATCCACAGGACAAGTACATTTTATCTGTTCCAAACTAACTAAAGAACATATCAGAGAGAGAATAAAATGGGAAGGCAGTCAACACAAACACTTACTGTTCACAAGTGTACCAGTTAAATTCTCTATGTGATATGAATGTACCGCCTGTAAAAAATTAATTCCCTGTCAGCCATGTCAAGTGCACTTCTCCATACGGTACACACAATGCCACTCTCACCAGGCCTGCAAATTATTCTTTCCATGCAGATAAAAATGCTCTTTTCTCTCTACATTTTACATTTGTCATGATTTTCTCTTCCTTCATTTTACACCTGTCAGAGTTAAACCCTTGGGTTCCAAAAACCACTGCCAATTGCTTATTCATAATTTGTTTGACATTTTGACTATTTAGTACTATAGTACCATATGCTTGTCCTGAAAAGACAAATTCATTTTTGAAAATACAAAGGCTTCATTTTTGACAAATCTGGGCACTTTCTAGCCTGAAAACGATTTTAAAACAACAGTGCAGATGATTTTAATTTTCAGTCCTTTTAAGTTTGTTGAAGCTGAACAAGCAAGTGACATTAACAATATGTCAGACCACTACAGACTTAACTAATCAGTTCAACAAATTTGTCTTATAATAAGGACACAGTCAGTCAGTCCACCCTTATCTCCAGCATCGTTTCCAGCTTGTCCCACAACCACTGTATTGTCTTCCTTCTTGGATAAGAAGTCATTCATTCCAATGAGGATGACAAAACACCATGAAGCTCCCTTTTATTCATGCACACAGTATCATCTGTATCCCTAATGACCAAATTCTCCATTTCTACCTCTTGATTACATGGTATAAGGTCACAGGTGTCCTATGTTCCTCCAGGCTGCCACTGACCAGTCTTTTAATTGCTTAACAATTAAAACAACTGCAGCCAGACCAAGCAAGCCTAAGACATGTTGCACTGTGTGTACATTATACCCTTACCTTCAGCTATAACATTTTCATAAAATTACGTATTAAAGGAGACATACAGTACTGTGCAAAAGTTTTAGGCACTTGGGGAAAAAAGCTGTAACGTGAGAATGCTTCCAAAAATAATGCTCTTAATTAATAAGCGTCCCATAAAGTTTAGTGACCATCCATCGTCAACAACCGCTTGGAACGGTGGACTTGGCAGGTCCCGCTCTCTGGCGGGTCTAGGGTTCGAGTCCTGCTAGAGGTGCCTTGCGAAAGACTGGCGTCCCATCCTGGGTGTGTCCCCTCCCCCCGCCCAGCTTTGTGCCCTGTGTTGCTGGGTTAGCTCTGGTTCGCCACGACCCCACTTGGGATAAGTGGTTTCAGACAGTGTGCGTGTGTGTACTTTCTTTCTTTAAAGACATACAAAACCCTTACTGTAATACTGTAACTTCTTGCAAAAGGAATGCTTAGAAATCTAAAATATGCTCTTTCCCGTTGATACTTATGCAGAAGAAATTAAATAACTGTCTGAAACAAGTATTTTTGTGAAACATCTAAGCGCCTAAGGCTTTTGCACAATACTGTATAATCAAGCCAAATCAAGGTATTAATACTTGTTTAAATGCTAACGCAATAATTTAAATGCTCCATAACTGCAAGGCATCCCTTAGCTGGACCAAAGCAGAAAATGAATGGATATATGGATTGGTTGATAGATCAGACATTTACCTATAGACTGGCAGGATATGACTACTACTGGGCAGTCTTCAACATCCTTCATTCAAGAGTCTAAATGTACCAACTCAACTTAAAAATATTACAGCCCAATTTCTCAGGCACTAGGCACAGCATTGATGTTTGCATGTAATGCCAAATATGTAATGCATATAATGAAATGGAAAACACAAAAAACAGGATACATGTAATTCTATAGCAGCAAGTTAAGTGTAGATAGCAGAAATGACACTTCAGTTGCAGTAAGGTTTTGAGACAAATATAAAGAAAGGTTATTACAGGAACATAAAGAAATATAGTTTGTCAACAGCTTTACTGAGTCAGGAGACCCTGCCATGGTGCCAGTGAATGCTGTAAGGGTGATAAGAGTGCAGTAAGACCTACACAAAAGCAACAAAACAAGAACTGGTTAAATTGCTATTTTTCAATATTCACAAATATATCTGAGACAGAACTCAGATGTCCTAAATATAGTGTATAATAAAATTACCATACCTTAAATTATCATATTCCCAGAAGAAACACCCCTAAAAGCCAAAATGTTTGCTATTTAAATAGTGAAAAGCAAACATTATAGGGAATATCTTCTGAGGAAGAATAAGGGTATACAGAACAACATATCAAAATCTTGCAATGTAACCTTTAAAAAAACCTTTACTAACATTAATTGAGTGAATAGTAGAATTTAACTTCCATTTACTTTGTATTGACTGTCTATATGCAGACTTTTAAATGTATCTCAAGTAAGCTTTGAATTACTCATTGTAACAAGTGTAGAAGCTGGCTGCAGAAGATTCAATATTTTAGGGAACAAATCTGTCAATATCTGTCATTATGCAATCAACACCTTCAAAATTAGACCTTTGTGACAGAAGGAGAATAAGAAGATCAGCCTGAGTACTTTTTGAAGAGTGAACTCACTGAGTTAAGGTCAATGCCAACAGTGGTGGGAGTCTGGCTCCCCGTGGTGGACTGCGGCAGGCTGGTAGCTGTCGTCACAGACAGTGGCGGCAACTGGACAAGCCTGATGTTCTGTTGCGGTTGCTGCTGCTGCTGTTGCTGCAACTGCTGTGGCGGCCGCTGCTGCAGGTCACTGACCACCTGTGCCAATGCTTGTGACGTGAGCTGGCTGAAGAATGGGTACTGGGAAAGCTGCTGCTCCAGCGTCAGGGCATCCATAGTCACTGCCTGCAATAGGAGACGTATGATGTGATGTGCCAGTATGTTGAGGGGGCTAATAAAAAGTGTGAGAAGGCCAAACTTTACAGGTTCACTGACTTATAACTGTATGCCACACTATACATCTGTTGCAATGTGATAATCAAGTAGACACCGTTTCACCTGGATAAGTCAATGCCAGGTAAGAAACCACAAAGATGAATCATTCACAAATTGATATAAAGAAACAATACTAAACACTGAAGTAATATTTGAGTATTTGACTATACACTAGATCTTTAACTTATGAACACAATTGGGGCTAGAAGCCTGTTCATAATTTGATATGTTTATAAATCCAATGCTACTGACCACTAATTCACAATCAATTAAAGTTCAGTAATATAGATGTGTCTTGATTTAGTCACAGGTGAGGATTTGTCAAAAGTTTTATAGATAAAGTTATAATAAATTTTGAAAATATTTGTAAGATGTATTTCATTATTTTCATTAATTTCAGACAACATGAAAATTAATTTAAAATTACAATTAATCTATCCCAATGGCTGACTGTGCATGCTTAGGGAATGAATCAATGTTCATCAGTATGGGTCACTTTTAGCTTTTTTAAAATCATGTACACATCACAATCCCATGATTTATTTACAGATTAGGCTCTGTGAAAGTCTTGGATAAAGCTGTAATATATTCAAAATGTTTAAAATTGTTAACTTTATATTAAAATGAAAATAAAAATATTGTACTTTGTTTCCACAATCGCTTTTTTTTTTTTTTTTTTTTTTTAATACTGACTACTGACTAATTTACCCCATAAACATGTAATAATATTCAACTTGTAATTAATCATAGACAACCACAAACACCACACAGGCAAAGCACACACTTTAGAAGGGATCTGAATGAAGGATCACACTCCTTTAATGTTTTGCTGTGTTTCACTGCCAACTAACAGCTGGACCCAGAAATGCAGGTCACTTTTTGCTCCACCAACAAATAAGTAAAAGTTATGAAAATGCAATTAAAAATAAACAGTCTGGAAAATGTTTGCATCTATGAATATTTGTACAGTCAAAATTCGTTATGCAAGGCACTCTTGTACAATCCTAGGCATTTTAATTGAAATGACCATAACAAAAAAAAACTGCATTCAAATTCATACACTCTGATGACTGTTGAATGGAGGCAGCTTTCTCAGTGTCAGTACTACAATTGACACAGTAAAAATATTGTGAATATTTATTGAACATGGTAGAGGAATACTTCTTTTTCACTGGCACGCACGGGCAACATGGGAGTGTGGCTTTATGTTTGCAGTCCTAAGCGGCCAGAGCCAATTCACAGATAATTGCTGTCAGCAAGGCAGCTGCATGCCTGGCTAAATACTTGTGAGACATTTGCAACAAGGAGCTTTTTCACAGAGGCAAAGCATGTAGAAATAAACTGGATAAATTTCAATGAAAAGATGTAAAAGGCTGGAATTATTGTTACTTCTTAACAATTTATTACTGATGGATGGACGGATCGATGGATGGATGGATGAGCAGCACAAAACGTCGCCTACTCTGTGATCTTAAATAATAAATGAAATGGTAATATTAAAAATAAATAATCAGAAAATGAGTGCTTCTTCTACTCAAAAAGCAACTGTAAGAAAGAAATAACATTGGAAAGGACACAGAAAGATGTGTAAACCCTGAAATCTCCAAATGAACTGGACAGTAATGAAGAGCACAGCAATTTGTGCAATAATAGGATGACAAGTTTTTTCTGCCCACATTATATGACGTAAACAGCCACAGTAGCCTGTGGTGAAGAAAAGATTGTGTGTACTGTATTGAACACAATTAATACAAGTAAGAATGGGAAAATCTTTATAAAGCTCACACAAACTACACCCAAACTAACCTATGTCTTCTTTGCGACAGACAGTACCTTTCCATAGGCTCGTGAAAATGGCAATTTTAATCTTTTTGATTTTGTCAAAGTTAACACTTGCAGACAATAACATTTACTGTTGAGAAAAGACTTAAGTGTCAACCCTCAATTTCAATTGTGCTCCCTTATGTACCTTAAAACAAGTACTGCAACACTAATTTTGGGATAGACATTGTTTTCATCTCAGCTAGTCTTAGCAAAACATAATACAATGGCTTTCAATTAAATGGGCCATTAGGTTCTGAAGAAGCGGGAAAAGAAGTGGTAGTGAAATGCAAGGGGACTGTAGAGTCATTTGTATTACAGTGGCAACAGAAAGCAGGACTTATCGCTTACATTATTCATTTAGCTGATGCTTTTCTCCAAAGCAACTTGCAGTGTTGAGGTTACAATTATTTACCCATATAGCTGGGTCATTTTACTAGAGCAATTAAGGGTAAGTACCTTCCTCAAGGGTACTACAGCCAGAGGTAGGGATCAAACCTGCAACCTTTGGGTTCAAAGGCAGTAGTTCTAACCACTACGCTACCAGCTACCCATATAAATCTTTTATTGTTGTAAATTTTCTCATCTGTGGTTCTTCACTTAATGTAGTAGGTATAAATTTGCTCTCTGCTATGAATTTATGTATTATGAATAGTGAATTTCTGGTAACTAAGGGATAAATATACACACAAAAATATTTGGAGATTTCTTAACACTATGCTACTAAGAAGTTGTTATAGATTTATGGCAATACAACTTCTATAAACAAATAAATGTATATGAGAATCCAAAGAAGCCCATGATTGGGGTTTCCTACCTGAGCAACGGTGACAGGGGGTGAAAGGGTAGGGGAGAGTTGCTGAGGGGTCGGCTGGTTCTGGGTGTCTGCATTAAGAGTGAGCGGAACCACATTCTGCTGCTTGCGCTGAGTTGTTACTGTCATCGCAGGTTGGGAGGTGGCAATTCCTGCAGAGCAATGAGGGAGTGTTACATGATTCTACAATGAAACTTCTTTAAAAACAGCCACCAACTACTAATTTAAAAATATATCAGTTTAATAAAATACAATTAAAAGTTCTTTGGATTAA
Organism: Scleropages formosus; assembly: GCF_900964775.1. Classification (NCBI taxonomy): domain Eukaryota; kingdom Metazoa; phylum Chordata; class Actinopteri; order Osteoglossiformes; family Osteoglossidae; genus Scleropages; species Scleropages formosus. The sequence goes on from NC_041814.1 coordinate 6,283,844, forward strand.
ACACAAAACCTAACAATTGAACCAAAACAAAACAGGACAACTCCAGCTACATGGGAGAGACCAAATAATATCAGTTAAATAAATACTTAGTTAACATGTCATCCGGGTTGTCATTAACTGTTGCCCGACTGTCCAGAAGGGATGTGACAGCTGATGAAAATCCACATCCACCTAATGCGGATTTGAACGTATAAATCTGTACAGATATGGATGCGGTTCTTAATGAAAACTGAAAGTGTCGTTTTTACTAATCCGCAAGCACATATCAATCAAAAAAATAAAAAAAATTTTACAAATTACACAAAGGAGTAATTTTCCTTTTCAGCAATTCAAAAAATATTGGTTTATGCTCAAATTAGAAAATTAGTAAGAACATAAGCATTCATTTATATCAGTATGAGTATTTCCATTTAAGAACTCAAAACAAGCTCCATATATGGGAACTTACACAATCGCTTTATGCTATGCAAAAGATCACAATGACACACATGTTATGCAAAGTCTTACAAAATAGGCTTAATGCATTTCACTGGATAATTGATATCTGACTATACGTGCAAACCACTAAGTAGTGATTTACATATAAAAGTGTATTCCGGTATACATGTAGTACTTTAGAATCATTAATTATTACTGTCTCTCAAATGCACCTAGACTTGTGGACAGAAATGCATCTACATATAAAATAAAGCCTATAACGAGTTGTGTTGCTTTAACTACTTTACTACTTTTTTCCCTACATCAAATTCATATCTGCTGAAAAAGCATCAGCAAAATTCAATGGATTTGGATCTGCCAAAAAATGTTCAAAATTCGAATTCAAACTTCGTCACATCCCTGCCGTGCAAGGCAGGTAATTTGCTTAAAATTTCACAATTGTTTTGACACCTGTTCAATGGATAGGTCAAGAATAAAATTAAGGTAAAATAAAGGAATTTGATGCAAAACAATGACCACCATCATTATCGGAAAAGTGTGATGTCACTTGTGTCACTTGCATTTTTGTTCAGTTTACTTGCCAGAAGATATCCAAAATTGTCAAAAAAAGCAAAAAGGCCCTAAAATCTTGCTATTTTGGGTGATTTTTCATGCTGGAGCCTTTTTATAAGCATTGAAGTATTCCTTTTAGGTGATATTCTCATTGCGTCACTTTGATTACCAATTTTTGTTTATCTAATGCCTGTCGGGAGTAAAAAAAAAAAGGAAAAAAAGAGAAAATATTCAGCCCTGATCATCATTGTACTTTTGTCCAAACAACTTATTCACATGCTTCAAGAGAGATCAACACTTTGAAACTTCATGTGCAGATTAAAAAAGTCAGCTAATAAAAGTCTTATTGAGCCATATCTACTTGACACCTTCCATGTTATTTCTTCTGCTACATGAAAGTCTAGTTTCCCCTTGTAAGCACATCTCTGTTTTAATCAAAGCTGATGCAGAACAAAGCATCTAGAGCAGTTCCTTTTGCTGACAGCCATATGGACTGTTTCTTAGAGAACTATTTGTTAGCCAGGCTTGTAGGGGCATGCAGCAGAAGCTTAGCCCTGAATGATGAACACCGTGAAAGCAGCCCAAGAACAGCATCAAGTTCTCAGTCAAATGATGAGACAGGTTAAAGGGCTTTCAAAACTATTGAAGACTAAAAAATTTGACTAAAAAGACTAAAAAAATTGCAACATTACCGCAGACTGATATCAAGCTTGTCATATAAAACTTATGTTAAAATGCAACCTACCATAAGTAGCTGCATTTCATAAAGTTAACTATTGGTGTACCCCTCTATCAACCCTCCTGGTATCAGAGCTTTCGATATAATGCCCCTTGGAAATGAATACCCTTCTTCACTGTCCGCCCCAATCCCTCCTGCTATAATGCCTTTTTGTGAAAGTGTCTCTGAAAAAAAAATGTATAAATCAGCCTGTACGAACACATTTCTTGTGTATTTTCTTACTAAGACTGACCAAAAAAAAACAAACAAAACATGTTGTAGCAGCAGAGATGGGAGCATAATGCAATACTGCTGCTGTGGATGTAAACAGTTTTTGATAAGCACTGTTGAGAATTATGGGGGAATAATGACTTCTGTGTATGGGGGTGGGGTGGCGCAGGTTCTGCTCTTCAGTGGGTCTGGGGTTCGAGTCCCGCTTGCGGTGCCTTGCGATGGACTGGCGTCCCGTCCTGGGTGTGTCCCCTCCCCCTCCGGCCTTATGCCCTGTGTTGCTGGGTAGGCTCCGGTTCCCCGCGACCCCGTATGGGACAAGCGGTTCAGAAAATATGTGTGTGTGTGTGTGTGTGTGTAATGACTCCTGTGTAATGCTGCCGACAGCATGGTCCAGTTGTTATATTTTATTATGATTATTTTAATTTATTATTATTTCAAGTGTTTTATGTCAGGGGGCGTGGCGCCACAGCGGGCTTGGCTAGGGCCTGCTCTCCAGTCAGTCTGGGGTTTGAGCCCCATTTGGGGTGCCTTGCGACGGACTGGCGTCCTGTCCTGGGTGTGTCCCCTCCCCCTCCAGCCCTACGCCCTGTGTTGCTGGGTTAGGCTCCAGCTCGCCGCGACCCTGTTTGGGACGAGCGGTTTCAGCCATTGTGTGTGTGTGTGTGTGTGTTTAATGTCATTTTTAGAGACCTTTGTGAAAGCTAGTTGGGGTTTTCAGGAAAGGCAGGGAACCGACTTTAACTCTCCCCACAAAGAAGAATGGGAAACGGACTTCTACCTTTTGTTAACCACCCCATTTTGAAGAATTAAGTGTAGGCAGTGAAGCTTGATTTAAGGCAAAGAACTATCTAATTTAAGGCAAAGTATGGACCTTCTTCAGCTTCACACTATATTCATCATAGCAGTACAGCCTGTATAGAGTGATATTATAGAAGCTGTGGAGATATACTTCTCCAGCTGACCGTCTCTACTCAGACCATCCAAACAAAACCAGTGAGAATACTTATGACAGAATCTATTTCAAGATGACAAGGCTGTCACTTATATTCCAATGATGACATATACTAAATTAACCTAGACTTATACATTTTTTCATGTTTTAACATTTTATAACATTATTTCTATTTCCTTTTATCTTTGCAATATATTTACTTGCACTTTGGTACAAAAGCAAAATGCTCTGACACTATATGCACATTAAAAGGTTCAATTTATACAATGACCCACTAGTTAGGCATTACTAATGACTACATTATATACAACATAAATACGCTAAGTAAACAGTGTAACAAATAAAACACTGCTCTATCTCCTTTAGCTAATACATAAGACTTAATTCTTCATTTAAAATACAACTTTAAGTAATTACTTCTGTTTAATGGAATGCTGCTTTGCATTTAAGCACAGCAGCAACCAAAAATCATAAATTACCCTGAGATTAACAATATTTTACTGAACTTGCAGAATATCAGTCAAATACTAGACTATCAGACATGAACTTCTGTATTACTGCTTATGATATTATAGGGAAGGCTAGGTTACCATGGCTAGCAACGCTGATGCCCAGGTGAGTGAGGTTTGTGGTCAGGTTGCCAGTGCTGTTGGAGGTGCTCAGTGCAGGGAAGGATGCGGTGTCCTCAGGGTCCAGTGGTGTGGGCAGTGGTGGAGGAAACTGGATGTTGGTCAAATCAGGCAGGGATCCACCTGTATTATGTGTAGCTGGGATTAAGGACGTTGTCATTTCCTGGTCAGGTGATGGAAAGATGCTAGAGAAAAGGAAGAGAAATTTTACAATTAGGCTTAATCATTTTCTTATTGTACACTTAATGCATTTGTGAGCAAAAGTTATGCTTTCTAATGTATATGACCACATTTCTCCTGTGAAGAATCTGACCTATTCTGTAAGGAGATACCAAAAAAGCATAAAAATTAAGAAAAACAAGGGTTACTGTATAGGTAGTTCTTGTCAATTAAAATGTTTAAAAAAGACAGCTTAGCAGTGGTAAACTTATCCACACAACACGTTTTGCTTCGGACAGAACGTTATGCAATGTTACTTTCATTAAATAGAAGGTAATATGCTAATATGGTAATATGCTCGTAATACATAAATTTGAGAGAATCACTCAAAACACGTGCCAGTATTAACTTAGAAGTCAAGAGACAAAAGGGAAACAGGTTTTTTTATGTTTGTCTCACACTACAAAATGTCAAATAACTTGCAAAATGCAAACACTACTGTGACAAGTTTTTTCACTGTGGGTTGGTGCATTTGTGACAAGTAAAAAAAAGCACTAAACCACAGAAATGATTCTAGGCATGATGATACAAAGTCAGCTTGCTAATGTACACCCATTCTCAATTTACAAATGTCGTTTACTCCTTAAAACTTTCTTGCAAGATGAAAAAGGTAAGTGCTGCATCCACACACACATTTTCAGAACCGCTTGTCCCATGCAGGGTCGCAGGGGAACCGGAGCCTACCCGGCAACACAGGGCGTAAGGCCGGAGGGGGAGGGGACACACCCAGGACGGGATGCCAGTCCGTCGCAAGGTACCCCAAGCAGGAGTCGAACCCCAGACCCACCGGACAGCAGGACTGTGGTCCAACCCACTGCGCCACCACACCCCCACACATTTTCTGAACCGCTTGTCCCATACAGGGTCGCGAGGGAACCGGAGCCTACCCGGCAACACAGGGCGTAAGGCCGGAGGGGGAGGGGACATACCCAGGACGGGATGCCAGTCCGTCGCAAGGCACCCCAAGCGGGACTCGAACCCCAGACCCACCGGAGAGCAGGACTGTGGTCCAACCCACTGCGCCACCGCGCCCCCACTTGCTGCATCCAGTGCCAACTATTACAGAAAATTAAAGCTTGATGCTGTTAAAAAAAAATCAAGCAGTTTTTCCACAGAAACAGAATGTGAGATAAGTCATACTAATACACTGTAATGCAGGAATCTGTGTTTATAACAGATGTTTATCTGTGTTTAATCACAGATGTATGCAACCAACAGATGTATGCAATTGTGACGTGCAGAGCGTACAGGAACTGCATAACAATAGCATTATAAATATGCAAACAGGCACAAAAAGTAAAATCTATTAAGATCTGTGGTTCTACACATGTATCTGAAATGAATATACATGAAAGGGGAGTCTATCTAGATAATGGCATAGACCATCAAGTGGCTAATCCAAAGATTCACATTTCCAAACAAAGAAAAACAGAGTAAGATCAATGCGCTCACGTGCATGTTCACTGTTGACCACACAGTCATGAAAGTCAGGTCAAAGAGCCCGCCTGTCAGGAGTGAAATGCTACCTACAGAGGTTGTTTTTCGAGTCTTTTGGAAAAACAATGGCAAATGACATTTACAGTAATGGAAACAATTCCTCTCCTTCACATGGCATTTCTGGATTCTCAAAATTTTCTTAATTCACACAAAAAATGTGGTACATAATTTCATATCAACTACTTTGCAAAAACAAAATTCATTAGATGAGTCTGCACAATGAAAAATAACTTTTTTAACTGGAAATACAAAATACTAATTAATTCTACTTTTCCTTTTGAAAGCAATAAGTTCACTATCAATTTTCATTCTCAGTAGTATCATCATTATGAAAATGCATACTTTAAGCTGTAGCTGTCTTCTCAAACAGTTCTGCGTTTAAAAATCAATCCACCCTATGTGTATGATAGTAAGCAACAGGTTTTCTTGATACTGAACATTTTGAATATCTTTTTGGGCAATTTTTTTTCCATTTTGCGGTGTATTTAAATTTCAACATGCAACATAAAAAAAGGATTTCTGATAAGAAACTTAAATATGTTAAGATGTATTAAAATTTCACATGCATTTCTTGGGCTTGTTTAATTTTTAACTGGCGCTATACAACTTTTAAATTTACTCTGAACAATTTGAAGATGGGTATTAAAACCCTAACGTGCCACTCAAGCATTGGATGTTTTTATTTTAGATTGTAATCCTGCATCTGTATATACCTAAACATTTTCTGCATAAATATAGAACAACAAAATACTGACAACTAAGGATATTGTTCAGAATTGGGATAAACAACAAATCACAGGTGACGGTATTGCTTTGAAGAGAACAGAAGTTCAAAGAATGCAAGCATTAATACTAACCACAAGAGGAAAACTGCATTCTGTAAATGAAAACAACAGTAGTGCAACTTTTTTTTTTTTTGCAAAGCCCTTTTTACGACAAATAACCTACGAAACTGACACTTTCCACAGAAGTGTTTGCACTGCAACTGACCCACAAAGTCCCAGCAAGAGGCCAGTAATTCAGTCCCACAAACCATTCCTGTCTGCACCGCCCCTGTGTACCAAGGAGTCTGCTCACCATGAGCCGGAGTGACACACACTGCAGTGCTAATTGTCACGTCACTCCAGCCACAGAGCAGGACAGTGCAAAGTAAAACAGACCAGCTGCTTGATGCTTTATTTTACAGCTCATAATCCCGTGCCAAGTACTGTAAGATGATGCAACATCAGTTTATTAACTGAAAGAGTACAACAGGAAAACCAAAAAAAAAAACACATTTCATGCCATGTGATACTGCAAAGGATGATGGGTATTTTTAAGCTGCCTTTGAGACTATTGAGAATTCATGTGGTTTGCTGCATTTTGTGGTATTAGAATTTCAATACTTATAGATAACATGTGGACTAATGTGAACATTTTCTCAGAGGGTGGTCCAAGTGTGTTTTCCTCTCACTGACTATAGTTTTTCCCACTGCTGCTGAACACATTACATAAATGCTGTAGACGTAACAAATACACTCATTATCTCAGAAAAAAATTTTAACTGATGGGAAGAGTGGAAAATCACTTATTTTATTCTCGCTTTCTATAAAACCATGTAATGCATCTAACTGTTCTGGGATCTGTAATGAAACTTTATAACGACTGCACATCTCCAGCTCAGCCTTCATAGCACCTCATCTCTGGTAAGGTTCTTGGCAATTACCAGCTTTGGTTAAAAACAGTGAGGTGACCCTTGGCATGAACCACATGCCTAGCTACTACCTACATGTGATGCATTCATTAACAGCACATATGACTAGCAGTACAATTAAAGTACAGATGGCCCTTAAGTTACGACACGTGCGACTTGCTCCGGCTGCACTATCGAAAGGTACCCATATTTCTTACTACTGGGGTCTTTGTCAGTGTTTGCATCTCGAACAGAAGTTGAAGTGAAATGAAAGTGAATTGTGTAACATGATAATATAACAATGTAACATCTTCATATTATTATTATTCTACACAAATATTAACATGAATAATATGTGGATTGAATGAAAAATATAAGAAAGCTCATTATTAAAAGTAGAATTCATACATGTTAGTTGTTCATTAGAATGGGTTGGGGGTTATCCAAAATGGTCTGTTTATACTGACAATTTAACATGTAAATCAAAAAAAGTATAATGTCTGTTTATACTGACAATTTAACATGTAAATCAAAAAAATTAAAAAACTTTCACATATGATCTCCATTTTCTTTACTGGAAATGAATTAATCACTGAACACCACTGTCAAATCAGTTCCAGCATTATCTGTAAGTAAATGCTTTTTAACATCTTTCTAACTGCAGTTATTTGACTTTATTATCTGTTCTATATTCAGTTATTTTTATATTTGTTATATATTCTTTCTTGGCAATTCAGAACAATTTACTATGAGCAAAGTGAAACAAAAGTTGTTAGACATTATCACATATGGTACTTTGTAAAGGAGGGCACAGTGGCACAGCAGGTTTGGCTGAGTCCCACTGTGCAGTGGGTCTGGAGTTCGAGTCCTGTTTGGGGTGCCTTGTGGTGGACTGGTATCCCGCCCGGGGTGTGTCCCCTCCAGCCTTGTGCCCTGTGTTGCCAGGTTCGGCTCTGGTTTGCTCGGGACAAGCAATTTTGGACAGTGTGTGTGTGTGTGTGTATACTTTGTAAATTTGTTACAAGCAATGCAAAGGCTGTACCATCAGTTAACTATTCTCTGTCAATAACACTAGCTTTCCATATCCTAGTCCAAATCTATTACATTACATTTATTTATTTAGCAGACACTTTTGTCTAAAGTGACATACATCTCAGCAAAAGTACAATTTATGCATTACATTAATAGAGACATAGCTGCAGACATGTGACTCATGTAAACCCAGCTTGTTAAAATTACAAGGATTATTACGAGGATTACAAGGATATCTACATGCTTTCATATCAATTAAACTTTTAAATGAAAGTTACAACTTGTAATGTCTTAGCTTCAAAAGGGTTAACTGCTACAAAACCACAATGGTAAAACATTGTGCAAGACACAAATTTTTTGATGCTGAAACATTATTTGAAGTTGCGCCAATATCGAAAAAGAGTTGTGAAATAACATTACAATACTATGTTTACAGGAGTATTTTATAAACCTATTTCCCATGTAACTTCAAAGTTTCTAGAGGACAAAACTTCGGTGTTTCCAGTATTGTGTTTAACATAAACAATTTCTTCACTTTGCCAGAAAAGGGTCCAGAAAAAAGCCCTTTGTGTAAGAACTCCAACACATTCTGACTGAGGTGACTGACGGTAACATCAGTTTGGTCAGATCTTGCAGTTCTCAGTGTGTCACATGGAAAGGGGTTTTTTTTTTTACACTCTGGGGCAAAGCATGGTAAGCACTACAGTGAGTACTATCACCATAAATGACCATACCAACACTCAGCTGTGGCACTGCAATTTTATTTCCACTATGCACAGCACAGAGAATGTAAACCAACTCTCCTCTTTCATTGTCAAGATTCCTCATAATATATATTTTCCCACATCATTAAACGAACTCTGCGTGGAGTACAGAAGCAGTCATATACTGTAATGATATTTTTAGAGACAGAGAAAACAAACTCAGATCACTAGAACACAGAATTTCACCCAAACTATGACCTACCTCCCCAGAATCCAACTGAACAGCCTTATTTTTTGCAAGCTAGAAATAATTCACACAACCCTGCCAACGGGTATTCTCCTCTTCAATGATTTAATCTGCTTCTAAGTAACACACAGCAAAATCAGAAGACTTCATCAGGGAATGAAGATTTTTCACTTTGGGACAGGGGACAACTAGAATCACTTTAAGTACTCACTTTATTCCTGGGACCTCACAAGATTTGGGCCTGGGTGATGCATTCTAGAAAAGAAGCATAGTTTCCAAGTGAAGGCAAGTGCTTCTTCAATACAGCAATGAAAATATCAAATGACCAATACCCAAACAGGCCATGCAAGCCATGTTTACCTTTTTATTGTCCCACAACTGCTTCTGGATGTTTTTATCCACCTCTGACTCCGGTTCCTCTGTCCCAGGCACTGTGAGCAAAAGCACTAGACAGCAAAACAATGAGAGACATACAGAAAGGAGGAAAGGTACTTCAGCTGTAAGAAAATGAAATCTACAATAAACCAAACAAATACTTAGACAAATATTTTCATATTAAACACAGAGGTTGCAAGAGTGTCTCAGAAGGAGTAACAAAGTCAACATGTATAGAGCCTTCTGTCAAAAATCTCTCTACTAAAAAAACACTTGTTGCAGCTTCTTTACCTGAAAAAAACATAAATCTTCTCTAATTTTACATGTATAAATATGTAACATTGTAGCTCATTAGTACACTGTAACAATGAACATTCATGTCAAATATGTAAATCCTTCACGGAACTCACATACAGTGGCCTACAGATTACGTGTTTAAAGCAATATGACCAGTATGAACAATAACCTATTTCCTTCAAAAATTATTTTTGCAACAAATAACTGCTGTGACATAATCTATGAGAAAAGCATCAGCCAGTTGCTTTAAACTTTGCCCAAATAACTACCACCCATCCCATCTTTATGACTCACTCACTATAACAAACTGCCTTTGTCAGAGTTGCGGTGGTTTGGAGTCTATCCCAGAATCAATGGGTGCAAGGCTAGGGGCGTACACCTTGGATGGGCTGCCTCTCTATCACAGGATATCCACAGACATGCAAACTCACTCAGCCACAGTAAGGGCAATTTACATGAGGAAAATCCAAACAGACACAGGGAGAACACGCAAACTCCACACAGACTGGATTTGAACCTATGTCAGTACAGCCTAGGCATAGCGAGGCACCAGTGCTACCTGCTGCACCACTGTGAATTTCTGATGTTCATACATTTAAAAAAATTAAAAAACTAAATAATTCTTTCCATGAATAACTCACCAGATAGGAGACAGCTCCGCTAAAACAAAATTTGTAGATTATTGCCTCTTCTTTCAAAACTTACAGTATATATATACAGAACGAAAATTCTACAACACTATGGCTGAGATGACCAAGAGTTACCTCGCTTTGGCTGTAGGTCTTGTGAACCTCCAGCGAAAGAGTCTTGTGCGGGGGGGTTCATGGTACTCTGATGCAAGGCTGAGTCAGAATTAGTCCTACAGAAAAGCGGAAATAGTTTTCACAAATGAGCAAAAGTCACAAATTTATCTGTGGCCAAAATGTTTATTTTCAGATTAAACTGTCAGATACCTTTAAAGAACAATAATATACTGTATTCTGTATTTTTACATAAGAAAATCAACAATTTGGGTAGTAACTGTTTAGCTTGAAAAGGGACATAACAATAACAGGGCCCATCATTTCAGCAGAAACTTTATGTTAAATCAACACTCCTATCCCCTATTCCACTGCCATCCATGTTTACTATTCACGCATTTACAAAATAACAGTCAAGAGCCTGACAGCTTAGATCATGGCTCAGATCAGAACCACAAGGCAAAATAAACCAACTTCACTCAATTTACTGAATCAATTTCTCAGCTTCCCACATCACACGGTCTGAGCAAGCCTGTGGTGAGTGGCATCCATACTGCTATTTGATGCACACCCATTTAAGGGAGGGGGTCAGCTCACGTGCAGTGCGAAAAAAGGCAGATGAGACAAGTCTAAGGCAGAGGACCAAACTCACTAACACGTCTCTATACAGCACAGATATTCAACTGGAGGTAATAGCATTTTATATACGTATATCACACATATACACCTGCATTCAAAAGCTTGGAATCAGCCAGAAATTTTCATGTTTTCCATAGAAATTTATACTTTCATTCAGCAAAGTAGAAATAAATTAATCAGAAATGATAGTCAATACATTCACAATATCATAATTTTTATTTCGGTCTACACATCAAAGTTTACATTCAAAGAATTTTCCATTGTGCCGGCCAATCCATAAAGTACTCCAGCTTCCTATTTCTTCTGCAAATAGGTTCTGCGCAGCTTACAAGTACTCTGTGGTTATTGTCCTGCTGCATGATGAAATTTATACCAATCAAGCACTGACCACAGTGGATGGCGTGATGTAGTAAACTAGTCATAACCTTTCTGGTTCACTTTTCCTTTCACTCTGTATAAATCTCCCACCTTACCAGCACCAATGCAGCCCCATCTCATTATACTTCCTACACCATGCCTGACAGAAAGAATGAAGCACTTCTCCAGCATCTTTTCATTTGTTCTACATCTTACATATGTTCTCTCCCTTGATCCAAACACCTCAAACTTAGACTCATCCGTCAATAATACTCTTTTCCAGTCATCCACCGTCCAATTTGTGTTCTTTTTCCCATGTTAACCTTTCTTTTTATTTGCCAGTTTCAGATACTGCCTTTTCTTTGAAACTCTGCCTCTAAGGCCAGTATCCCAGACTTGTCTTTTTCACTGTTGCAGGTTACAGTGGTATTTGGTGTGTACCATTTAGTGATGCAACCAACTGAGGACCTGAAAAGCACCTGTTTCTCAAACTACAAACTACAATGTACTTATCCTCTTATGCAGTTTTGGATACGGGCCTGCTGCTTCTTTTTCTATCCTAGTTAGACCCAGTTTACCCTCTTCTCTCAATATAGTAGTGGACACCTTTGTTTGAAATCTTCAGTTTCTTGGTCATCTGACACACACACACACACACACACACACACACACACACACACACACACACACACACTTTCAGAACCGCTTGTCCCATACGGGGTCGCGGCACACAGTTGAACAGTAATAACCATTTGTAACACTTGTAATGATGTCATGGCTATATTTTTAAGTCAGTTTAATGGTACCTTGATGAAGCATTAAAATCTCTGGGTGATTCCAAACTTTTGACAACTAGTGTATAGCAATAGCAAAAAGTCATTATACTGCAAAGTATATATTATACAAAAGCTAGGCCTTACCTTCTCCAGCTTGTGTCAGGCGGAGGAGAGAGATACACAGATCCATATGGACAACTGTCAATGTGAAAGCTGTAAAGGACATACTGCTGTATTTAAAGATTGGCATTTCTTATATTTTAGAACTATTTAAAATAAAACATCAACTATTTCACATTACTGTGAAAATACTTATTACAACAAATATCTGGATACTTTGATAACTGTGTATAACATCGTTCAAAAAGGTGTCAAAAAAGAGACCTGCATTACATATTTACTCGTGATCCACTAGTTTTGGAAACGGCACTATTAAATGTGAGCGTGTAGCACCATCACTGAAAAAAGAAACACCAAATACTGTACTTTAGTGCACCTATCGCACAACTCAAATATCAATAGCCAACCATAGTATAACCAATGTGTTGCTGCTAAGTGAAAGTTCTCTCAAACCAGCACTAAAACATAATTAATTTTGTCAAAAATGCCAATATAGACCTAAAGAATAAACTTCAAAGTTTTCAAAGAAGTCACTGCTTAAAACCTTAGCATTATGTACAGCTTTCTTCTACATAATGGTACTATAAGGAAGTATGAAGAACCAATATACGTAACTCAGTAACAGCTGCACTTCCAAACTCCTCACCAGGTCTTCACATGCCCTTTCCCAATGCAGAGATTAATAAGAAGCAATTACACATCAGCACTAGGTATAATTTGAGAAAAGAAAAGGATATCTGGCGGCCATGTTTGTCTACAGAAAGTGGTCGTCGATGTGGAGAGGTAATACGATTGCGATCGCGGTACACGCGGTCCACTAAGCCATGATGCCGACTGGTCCGACTTGTGTCCAAGCCCGTAGTCTGGAAAGGAGTCTGTCAGAACGAATGATGGGGAGGGGGGGGTGGAAATAAGAGAGAGTTACTCCTAATTGACCAGTGATGACTTAATAACTGAAAATCAATGTAGTAACATGAATAAAAACGCAGCTTTATAAAGGTCGTTCTTGCGTTGGCTTTTGAACACACTATTTTAAATCAGCATGCTGCCTGAAAAATAGAATATGCACTCGATAAGAACATGGATATTACTTCCACAACCATTAAAAACTGCATTAAGTTAATTTTTGAATTCGCAAGCTTAGTTTTGCTCATCTCAGAGTGAACCTGTCCTACTTGGTGTGTGAAGACCAGCCACACACACACATATGGCCTGATCAGAGTGCTCCCACTACTTCCTGAAGACTTTCTACAGCAGGCTTCCTATCAAGGGCTCAACAGTCTAAGGAGGAAATGCCTCTCATTTGATCTGCAGTTATATGAAACAACACAATCCTCTTGCTCAAATATAATGGATTCTAGAACACTGTGCTCATTTAACAGCCCAGTGGGGGGATCAATCTATGTACAAAATTTGCATGTATATAAACAAATGTAAATGCTAAGAAAACATGAGAAAGCTCACCTGAAAGGGGAGGTCAATGTTACTATTTCCAATCTGATTAACATTGGGCAGTGATCCTCCGTAGTACTGTCCACGGTTCTGCCCTAACTGCAAATACTGGGTCTTCTGCAACTGCAACTGTGCAAAAAATAATAATAATGGACATGGAAAATTAGAATTCTGCCAAACATAACCAAAATCAACACAGTACTGAGTTATAAGCATATGAGAAATGAACTGCAAAACAATGAGGTGAAGTGAAAACCTCTGGATGTTTAACATTCTTACTAGGCACGAGACCAATTATCATGGTACCAAATATTACCCTACAGTAAGAATATTCTTTGTATAAAAATCAAGTATTTTGTTTTTTTAAGACCCATTCCATTTTTGCATACAGTAGTTTACAGTGATTAGACACATTACATGTGCATACAAAAGAAATGAAAATTGTTTTTTAGTTTAGTCATAAAAATCCCATCAGATGTTTTAAACTATTGTGAATGTCATGTAATATACTGTAAAGTAAAATTTAGAGCATTTGCTTCAACAAAAACACAGTACAGATTAATCAGAATTTAGTAGCAAGTACTGTAAACCATACAGACGACCAGCAAAGTGGAACGCGCTTTTTGGACTGTAGAGTGTTTGATATTTTGAAATAGCTTTTTTGAAAAAAAAAAATGCAAAATATGCATTTTGATGGATAAATAAGCATTATCCTATTGAGTTGAGAATGTAACATGAGAAAGAAACGTGACATGAACAGAAAATGTGTGTTTACCTGAAATTTTATTTCTTGCATTCGTATTATTTGTTTGACAATTTATGCCAAACAGATTCGGAACACTAATAAGTATGGCACAGCAGAAAACTGTATACATTGCCAAACTAACTGCAGTTTATTTTTTCCTGCTTTAAAAAAAGAAAAAAAAAAAACTGACTATGTATTCATTTTGATTTTCAGTAATTGATAAAAAAACAGGGAACTACATACTAACCGCCAACACACCACGTTGAAACACCAAGTAAATCAATGGCCTCATAAAAAAATGTTAATTATAACATTAACCAACTGAGAATGTTAACTTTCTGCATAAATAATTGTGTATATAAAATATTCTCAACAACCACAAACCAAAATAAAAGTATCCTGTACATTTCAAAAACTAAATAGCCATATTTGTAACAGATGTGAGTACTATTGGAATGGCTTGCCCTGTGCAATAAAATAGCAACCAATATTTATATTTGGCATGAAAAGGGACAGCTGCTGGTCCTGGGAAAACGGCAGAGCCCATGAGGGTGGCGATGAGAAGCTTGTGCTGGTCTGCAAAGTTATTTCAGTCGCCCTCCTAGGAGAACGTGCAAAGCGACAGTGCAGTGACCCTCATGCAGACAGACAATAGCAAAGCGTTTTAAATGCCACATATGTTAAACAAAATAGCAGCACTAACAGAAAAACTAACAGTTTTGATGAAAAATAGAGTGGTAGAGCTCTTCTTTTACTATATCTCTAATTCCTCATGTTTGACAAGAAATCTTGCGCTTCTAATAAAATAAGGTATGGGGCTTAAGTGTCTTGATGCCTTTGTCTATTTTGTGCTCAGATGAAACTGACAAAGAACAAACCGTACAACGTTGTACATTATGCTGTACAGCTTATTCGTTGTGATCAGTTCTAGGAGCTAAAAACAGGGCAAAATATCAGTTTCTGAATTTATCAGTTGAACTAAATTTTAAAACATGAAAGCATCCTGAATTCATAATTAAGTCACGAGACAAAACTGTGTAAATTAGATCTCAAACAAAAAAAACCTAACACCTGTTCATAATTTTATACAAATCACACACGGAACAAAAGTAAGAGAAAATGTAATAACACTGTCCATCAGCCCATATAAGTGTAACACATCCCTTGGTAAAGGTAACACTTCCCTTGAACCATGTTCTTTAACACCTGCACAGTATCAATAAACATGTCACAACAGCATGTTAGTGGTCGTGACAGTTTATGACAGCTATTGCAACACCCATGACAACTACCATAACCTGTTAAAAATGTGAAAATCTCATGCTTGATGTGACATTTTAGAAGATGCTTTTATGATTACAGTGCAACTAGCCTTTTTTCTTTTCTTTGTAACACGGGTGTGGCCAGTCTCAATCATCTTTGGAACTGCAGTCTTTCTTTTTCCGCAAATCTGACAAATATGACAACAGCATTCTAGCTCTGGGAATGCTTATTCCATTAAAGATAATTATAGACGCCAAACAAAACTAAAATATAAGACCTGATTACACCTATGAGTTTTTTTTAATTAGCACTGTTTAAAGCAAAGTATTTTAAAGAAATCAAAGAGAACGGAAAGAAGAATCTAAAAAAACCAACCAATATCAACTATGTAAACCCACTGCTCAACAATAATACTGACATAGTATATACAATTTGATCAAACTGATGGTGGAACCATGTGATTAATCCAGATCATATTAGCAATTAGCATTATGCAGTTAGCATCTCAGAAGAAAACAATGCCAAGTTTAATTTGTAAATCACAGCTGTTAAGAAAAGTACAATAAAACATGTGACCTTTTTTCTGAAGCTAAAGCCAGAACTGAACCCCCCCACACACACACACACACACACACACACACACACACACACACACACCTGCAATACTTGACCCACTGATCACAACTCTAAGCCAAGCAATTTGGCATGAAATACACAGGACATATAATTATACAATTTGATGTGTAGTGATTACATGAACACTACAGCCTACAACAAAATACAAAAAAAAAATCACAGATGGATGCAGCTAAATATTCTAACTCACTCAACTGGGTCAGCAAGAAGTAAGAAAGATTTGCTACAGGGAATTTATAGCTTCTTGACAAAGGTGATATTAAGACAGGTCAAGTTTAACACCTTAACCTTCCACAGTTCTTTAGATGTTTTTTTTTTTTTCCCACTATTTTTCAAACTACAGGTGAACTTAGCTCCAATCTCAACAATTAGTATAAAATTAAGGGTTTTATGAGCATACATGCAAGACAAGGCAAGTGAGTGAAACACAAGCACTTATAACTGGACTTAATAAACCAATAGTGGATCCTGGCCGGTTCACACTGACAGTGAGTAACTGCAGAGATGTCCTCTAGTAAAACAAAAATCTGTACACCTTATTTATAGTGCATTTCAACAAAAACAAAGATTTACAACAACATGCTAGCTATAGAGAATGAATCCAAGCAACATCTGTCCGAGAGCAGCAAGCAAAACGCACTAGATGACATTTCCCGTATAAAAAGTGTCATTTCTTGCGCTGTGCATGATTGTCGCTCATGAGAAGCGTGCGCGCCGAATTAGTTCAGCAGCAAAGTCGGCCGACTTTTGTTTTCTTCATCTGCATGAAGGTGTTTGTGTGGAAGCCCTCCTCGTGAGAGATTCGGAGGAGTTCGGAGGTCGGTGCGGAGCGTCCAGTTACTCATTAACGTGGCATTTAGCCGCCGCCGTGCGGCAAGGGCCCCGAAACTGACAAGCGGTGGGTGACTGAGTGAGTGGCCATGTTGATGTCCGCGGTCCCCTCGCAATGACCCCGCACGACCGACGACTCCAACTTTAAAGTGAATCCAGTCACACTCGACTCGGTGCTTTCAGGCCTGTGCGAGGTTCACACAGTATATAATAATTAATAAATAAAAAAAAAAGACCGATCGGACAACTCTGATGTCTGACTGTCTGTCTGTGCCCACAGCCGTGCCAATAGAAAACTCGCCTCAACTCAAGTCACCTTAGCCTAGTAGTGGTTTACTTACAGCACCTTGAGGCGACGGTGCTAAAGGAACTCAAAACAACAGGAAACAAACAAAAACAACAACAACAACAAAGCTCCGAGAACCTGGGATTTCGGAAATGGACAGTCATCTTCTCCCCAGACAGTCAAGAGGTTTTTCCAGTATCTTCGGAGCCAGACCGGGAGAGAGATGAGGAACAAACCCGTCGCCTCGATATCAGCGATCCCAGCCCGCACAGACGAGACGGGCATTAACTACTGTTGTTCCCGAAAGCGCCACGACAGGCAACAACACACTCCGTGACCGTGACGTGACAGCACCGTGCGCGGAAAGCAGGCGTCGATCGGGAGCAGCTACTGGCCTCTGCAGCGCCACGAGCCGCACTCCATCATCCACCGTCCATCCTAGAAAACGCGAGCTAAAAATGCACGAGAAAACAACACGCTCCAGCCACACACAGCCATGTTGCCAGCAGGACGGCGGCGAGCCGTCAAATCATCAGCATGCCAACAGCTGCCCTCGTTCTGCTCGCCTCCAAACACTTAATTTTCTGTGCACACGATCGCCATAATAATAACGCTTACGCTGCTCTGCGGTGGCACCCATCGAAACCTTTCTGGATCGCGGCTTCTTGTTATTGTTTACCTCCCCATCGAAGCAGTCCTGCCAACGCGCCGCTCGCCGTTCAGCGCGCCACCACCAGCACGCACACGTACGGCTACAGAGCGTTGATATATCCCAAAAACGTTGCATACAACACTACAACAAGGCGGCTGATGTAAATGCGCGGTGCGGTCAAAAAAGCGAAGCCTTACCCGCGCAGCTCTCGTTATGCTCAGGTCCTTCATCACCTCCTCGAACGCCGCAGTCTCCTCGGCCTGCTTCTGGTTATGTAAAGCGATTTTCTCGCTGAATTTCCGCGGATTGTTAGAGGTCGCCATCTTCCGCTCTTCTCCTCCTTTTTCCCTCTTTCCCTCGACGGGACGTAGCGCGCCGACGTCGCCGCGGTGGGGCTCCGTCACTCCTTACGCACGCGGCCGCGCTCTCGAGCCCACGGGCACCGCTTTACCGCACGCAGCGAGACCGCACCGTGCGCGCGGTAGAGCGCAACTGTGCGCGGAAACGTAAACACATTAATACAAATAATACGTGTAAAATGTCTCGCAGCGTGCAAAATGAACGCGCGGACGTTTTGCAGGACTTTCATCTTTTCAGAACATTTTCATTCAAAACGTTGAAAGTGTGTTATATAATCACATCTGCCACTGACGAGACTGTGTGTGTGTAGTAGAACCGTATGTAAGTGAATTGAATTATTTACTTTTATTCTCAGCCCGTGTGAATGTACATTTACATTTGCATTGCATTACTTCATTAGCAGACGCTTTTCTCAAGTCAGTGTGTTTGAGCGAATGTGTTTATGGTAAGTATTTATATCTTAGAACATCGTTTCCACTGGCACTGGACTCCTGTTCCAGGGAAGAAACTGGCGTTTAATGAACACCCTGCAGTTTAATCATTCTGTGAAGGACTTGATCTTGTTTATTAAATACTGTATTGCTTGGACGTTATTTGCTTTACATTTCCATGAACAAATATTCATGACGTGAGCATTCCTTTAAAGCTTTTTCTTGGGAAACCATCCGACCACAGGATTGACAGACATTGTGGCCTCAGGTTTAATGCATGGTATCGCCACATAGATTGAATGCATGATCTGGTCTCAGGTTTAATTGCTTTGCAGGTAAATTTCACTGTCCATTCTAACTTCAAAAGAGTTTTCCACACTAGTCTGCCAAAAATGATTGGTTTGCTGTAGACAATAAGTGATCCAGTAGGTAGAAGCATACAATAAACACACACACACACACACACACACACACACACACACACACAGAAACCACTTGTCCCAAGCAGGGTCACAGCAAGCTGGAGCCTAACCCAGCAGCACAGGGCGTAGGGCTGGAGGGGGAGGGGACACACCCAGGGTGGAATGCCAGTCGGTCACAAGGCCCCCCAGGCAGGACTCAAACACCAGACCCACCAGAGATCAGGCATAACCAAGCCCGCTGCACCACTACAGCTCCAACAGTATGTAAAGTATTATTCAAATATAGGGTAACAGTTTCAGAGCAATAGTGCTGTAGTCTCTGGTGATGGCCTATTATATGTGCCTCTGGACGTTTCTGAAAGTACCAAAACTGTTATAAAGTACATGTCTGAAGTACTGGAGCTTTTAGTTACAGCGCGAAATTGTTTGAAAATGGTCAAGGGCTGTAAAAAGGAGAAAAACCTAAAAGTGCATTTTTAACTCAAACGTCTTTGTGCTATTGAATAGTATGGCAAAATATTCTTGTGTCAAGCATGCTTAAATTCTTTGGCAAAACGGAAACAAAAAACTTCTCATAATCACAGCTTTCATGCAGTTATATATGCCAAATGTTGGTAGTTATGCATATTGGTGTACATTTATGACTGAGAAACACATACTTTATGAAAGTATATGTCTTCCTACAAAAAGGATGGAAATATTTTATTGTAAAGAGCTTAAAATTTGTTTTATGTTACTCAAGAAAGTTTTCAAAGGCCAGAATTTAAGAATTTTTGCTTACTGATATAGAAAAAGCTGGCCAGCACTACTGGGCTTGATTTAATAATCATGACTACTTTCATGTTGTGTTGTTTACTGATTACAGTTATATGTCTGTTATAAGTATGTCTGTCTCTCTCGTTATGATATCCTCAGAACTTTTCCTGTCAACATGAAAAGAGTCAATGTAATATTTAGCCTTGAAGAGCTAAAAGCATATGGTTTCATCCCCTGTTTTGCACTTGCAGAAAGGCTTGCCTACAAAGTTACCAAGGAAACCATTAAAGCACAGGGCATAACTGTGATGTAGAGATGGTGCTACAGAAGAAAAACACAGAAGTCCAGTATTTGCAAGGGCTTTGAACAAGAAAAAGCAGGAGTGTACTTTTTTTTACTGCCTTGAGAGAATGTGGCCTCCTTTTTCATGCTGAAGGATGTATTGATAGAGCTGTAGCAAACAACCCGATTTTAATGAAAGATGCAGGCTCTCCTTCAGTTCCTGTGGCTAAGTTAGAAAACAGGATTACTTGTTTGTTCCTCCTTTAATAGATATAGGTTTCCAGCTCTACGACCTCCTTCAGTGTCTTCTTTATGCATGTTTTCTCTTTTTGATGTCTGTGAGGTATCAATCAAAGAACTATGCTTTCAGTGCAATCATCATTTGTACAATGTAGATAGGGTAAATATTGTATGTAATTAGATCAATATGTCATCAATACACTTCACATAATTTGCTTTTGCTGCAAGAAAATGTCCGGAGAACAATCCAAGGACTTTCAGCCTTGTAGGTGCTCACCAAGGTATTGGTGTGAGAGACCTCTGAAGAGCTCATCTACACAAGGAAACATGGTCCAATTTCCTATCCTTGGGCCTCCTTACCATATGACTAATGTATTATAGCAGGGACTTGTGACAAAGTCCCAGTCACAGGATTAACAATTTTAACCGAAAGTCACTGAAGAAGCCACAAAAACTCTGATGTGCCTTTTTACAGCAATGCCTTAAAAAACATACAGAAGCTGTGGTTAATTGGGGGGTATACAAAATATTTAACTCCCAGGAGTCTCATTTTGTAGCCTCCTACACCAAGAGCAAGGATGTTTCAGCATTGTCCTGGTACAATCAGAGTTGCACCCTGAGTGCAGAACTGAGTTTCTTTTTGTTTTATTGAGCCAGGTGCTCACGAGTAGATCTAGATTACACTAGAGGCAGCTATGAATTGATAACACTGACAAAATTTGAAAAACTCAAAGCTACTTAGTTGGATGCTGACGTTTCAGTTGAGGAGGTGCTAAAGAAAATGATCAATGGGTGGCCATCTCTCTATTTCCAAAGTCAATTGGTTTGTTACTGCAAATATATCAGTTTTAAGTGTGGTTGTGTGTATTGATACAAGCAAAATTTGAAATAAACGTGAAAAAGGAAACACTATGGGAAACACAATGGTTATGCTAAGAACAGACAGAAAAAAAAACCTTTGTGCTGCTTTCTCAGAAGTCCCTTAGCTAATGTGCATATTATATACAAACTTGTAAGTGCAGAGTATGGTCTAGATGCAGAGCTGATGATTTTATCCAGATCAACTCAGAATGTTTACGCAGTTTTTTAGCTTACTATAGCAATTCATAGTTATATACCTGGGAAGCACTGGTGTCTCACGATAATTTTACTGTGCATTCAGACTTGGGATCAAATATGGCTCAGTCTGTTAGTTTATATTCTCCCTGTGTTTGCATGGGTTTCCTCCCACAGTTCAAAGACAAGTGTTTCATGCAAATTGTGGACTCATTAGTGTGTGTTATGCTGCTCTGTTGTACAGATGGGTGAAAAATTGTAGGGAGTTTAAAGTATTGCATCTAGCACTGGAAAATGCCTTAACCATAGGTATCAGTCAAATACTAGTTAATTATTGTATTTTGCTTGGGAGAAAATGGTCTGCTGAATTAATAGATGTACGTATGTCTGCTTAAGAGTCTCTGTCCATAACCACATTGCATACTACTCTAGTCCAAGTTCAGCAATTTGTTTGTCCATGCCCTGAATCTAACATGGCAAATGTGTATCTCCATGTTTTCTGTAAAGACTAAAACTATTTCTGTAATATGCTGACATTTTTTTATTACTCATGAAAAGAAAGCATATATTTCACTGCATTTTCATCAGATTTATTTTTAAACACAAACAAAAATTGTTAGTTATTGGGCATTCAGGATGTTAAGAAAAATATTTTCCTCAGAAAGTTTGAGGAAAATATGTGCCTAGAGAGGTACATTCAATATATTATCACAGTTACATTTTATTTTCTCCTGTGACAAGTCGTTTCATTGATAATCGGACGAGAAACACGGAAATGTATTGTAAAGGCAGGGAAAATAGCCACACTGACAAAACTGCTGACACATTAACACAATAGAGAAAAAATGCTGACCACAAAAAAGATAAAAACAGGGAGCTGTACTAAAAACATGCAGACCACACTGCAGTGAGCTGCTGACAAGAAGCCAGTCATTTTGCACACCAAATAAAGACTACACATAAGTAATGACATTTTTCAAACTCAGGAGCTTTTTTAAATACTTATACAGGTGTATAGAGCAAGACCACTAATCGTCATACATGTAGAGGGAAAATAATGACCCTCTTGTTCTGAGTTTCAACACTCCAACATTTAAAGCACAAGTGTTACAGCTTTCATTTGCATGGAGGAGAATCCAGCACAAGGACGCAAACGATGCATCATGCTATTTGGAAGTGTCATGTCTGCAAAGCGCAAAATAATGCAGAGCACCAATGTGCCAAAATTTATAAATAGTTATATTCAGAGTCAACATGTAACGGAAGTCTTAAAATCTTAACAGCACAGTTTGTCTGCATTTTAATCAAAATTAATCTAATGTAAACATAAATCTTAGGCATCTTATCTAGTACCACTGTGGTCATGCCAACTGAAACTCTTACCAATGAAGACTACTTTCATAGTACTTTCATAGTGCACCATAATGCATTTATTTAGTGTCTGTACCATTCCTCTCCAAAAACAGTCAGTAGGATGTCCCCATAATATAGCTGTGTATTTTTCCCCTGCAAATCTGACAAAGAATACAACATCAAACCATGTACTTCTACTAGATAGCTTGTGAAATCTGTTATAATAATTATTTCAGAAACAACTTCATCATAAATGGCCTTGACAGCTGCAAACTTGCAGACAAGAAAATTAAGAAATACTTAAATGAGGTGTAACACCTCATCTGTAATATGTGCTCACATTGCATTTTTCGGAACAGCCAAAATCACACAGACTTCAGGGGTATTATAAAGTGCGTTCACGATCTACAAATTAAAACACTGTCAGAACTCTAGTTTGGGTGTCAGTTGGGGTTTAAAGACCACAGTTCAGTCAGTTTATTAAGCCCTGAATAGAATGTCTCTGGACACTCATGTAGCACCAAGATGCCTATCTACAGAGGACCTCAGGACCTGTATGTCTATATGAAAGACTTTTTTTTTTCAGAAAGGCATGAAAAAAACATTTCTTTACATGGACATCCAGCATTTCACAAACAGCTTGTATTGTAAATAAGGACCAATCCTAAGCTGACTGCCCTTTTAATAACATCTTCATATTTTAAAGACCACCACTAAACTGAAAATTAAAATTTGCAGAATAAGACTAATTTACAGGGGCACTAAGTAGCTTAATTGCTGATATATAAATACATTTTATTGAATTATCTTTCTTTCCTCATGACATGTCATGAACTTGCTTAGTTCTCACAAATTACTTTTGAATGCAAACCAAAAAAAAAAAACTATTGTATGAATACCTACATTCTACATTGGTTCCATTATAATGCACTTCATGTCATTGTAAAAAAATATATACCATATACACAATGTGCTTCGGTGTTAAAGAAAAAACATAATATACAGGGTACAGCAATCTAATGGTTTTACCAAGGCAAACATGTGACATTATCTAAATTCTTAGGAGGTACATGGGTAAGCACCAAGTTGTGCTTGGTAATAAATACTCAAGACTAAAATGAGTATGAAACTAGTCTTTGAAGCACAGACTGCAGTGCTGCTCGGTTTATACCCAAGTAGAAAAAAAACAAACATTCCAGCACTGAATTCTTTTCAGACAACATGTTTTGGATCGAGAAAATGCCATGTATAGAGTGAGTCCATACTAGTTTTATAGATCAGTTTGTGTTCACATCAGCATTTCCTGTCTGATAGTGATCATTTGACCAACTGTCTTAGTTTCATTTCCTTCGCACCATAGTGAAACTCCTTGAAGAAGCATATACAAAAAACACATTTTCTTCTGTTACAATAAAAAAATACAGTACAAATAACAAATTAAATGTGATTTGAACATAAAACTTTTGTATATGAACGGACAATGGAAGCCAACACACAGAATGCAGTAAACTGCAGAGTACACTGGAGGTAAATGTGAATTAATACTTTTTTGCTCTTAAGCGTATCTGTTAGATCAATCAATCCACTGCCCTTTAAGAGATGTATAAAGGAAGGCAGAAAGAGTTATCGTATACACAAAGTAATTTGCCTTAAAAAAAAGGTTGGTTTGAAATTCCATGCAAACTAATTGCTGACTCACTGGTAATTTCTTAGCAGTGTACCTAATGTAAGCAAATACAATATACTGTTTTGTACATTTAATGACATGACAATGGTCACTGATGATACAGACAACAAAATGTAGTTAAAGTTCCATCTAAACACAAGAGGAGATAATTATTACCCAAAAATACTACTGTATAAAGCTGAATTTCTTATTGAGGCTGCCTTCTGCACCAGCAATACTGAAGGAAATGAAAGTTTTTGTCTATTTCAGTAACTCCAAAGTCAGAAAACCATTCTTTGGCCCCTCTGACAGGCTACCGTTGGGTTGTGGTCTGTGGAAGTATGAGTGGCGTACATGCAATTCCAGCAAAGGACTCTGGAAAGTGCAAGTCCCGCTCCCACTCATCAGTTTCAGTGTTGTACACTTGCACAATGCTGGTGACATTATTGAGGTGCCAATTGTATCCACCCACAATGTAGATTTTTTTGTCCAACAAGCAGCAGCCCGCCTCTGACTGACCTGCACGCATGGGGCTGACCATGGTCCACTGGTCTGTGTCCGGAACATAGTACTCCACAGCAAGAACATCAAAGCAGCGATCTACGTGGTCCATCCGACCTCCAAGGGCATAGATACGGCCCTTGGCACTGACCATAGCGTGTAGCACTCGCGGTTCATTCATGGGGGATTTGAACTCCCACTGGTCAGAGCTGAGCTCGTAACAGTGCAACGACTTCTTGTCCTCTACCGAGACCCCGTATCCGCCCGAGATGTACAGCTTGTCCTCGCAGGTGGTTCCTGCATGACCCCAGATTCTGCGCTTGAGGGATTCCACATAGGTCCACTTGTTCTTCTTCGGGCAGTAACGCTCTACAGATGACAAGCTGCCAGACCGATTGCGTCCCCCCGTGGCATACAGCTGGCCCTGCAGCACATTGAGCTGGAACTGGATGCGGCTCTCCTGCATGGGCTGTATGCGCAACCACTGGCTCAAGTGCGGATCATAACGGAAGCACATGTCCACTGCGCCCTCCCCGCTACGGTACTGCAGGTGTTGCCCGCCGACCACATATACAAAGTTATCCAAAACAGCCACGCAAGCGTGGCTACACCCACTCTCCATCTCTGCCAGCTCCTTGAACTGCCGTGCAGCAGAGTCCGAGAGGAAGTACACCTTACTGCTCACCGTGCGGTCATTGTCCGTGTACGGCGTCCCACCAAATGCAACGAGAGACACCACGTCCGAGCGGATGACAGTCCGTGGCGACTGCATCTCGTGCTGCCTGAAAGGGAGGATCTGATAGTTGAAGGCCTCTAGAAGATACTGCCTGCACAACACGTCCTCCACCATGATGTCCACAGTCTGGACCCTGTCAACCAGCTCAGAGGAGCGCATGAGAGGGAAGCGCACGTGGCACAGCACCTCGCTGGCCTCGGCCCGCCTTGCTTCATTGTGCTGCAGCCAGCGGATTGCTGCATGGAACAGGTCGATCTCGCTGCAGTTCTTCAGCTTGTTGCTCTGCAGGAAGAACACCAGGCGCTCCATAGGAATGTGCAGGAAGTCATCCTCTTCTGCAATCTGCAGGAAGTGGCGGAAAGTGAAGATGTCCACTGACTCCTTCAGGGAAGACAAACTAAAGGTGGTGGCCATCTGGCCAATGTTCAGGCATGTCTCTACGCTCATGGCCGACTTCAGGAACTCCTCACAAAGCTCTACCACAGGCACCATCTGCAGGAAGACGGCAGCTCCCAGGACATCCTGGATACAGTCCAGGTCCAGTGTGACCTCTGCACTGTACGCGAAGTCAATGATGTGCTTCAGTCCACGTGCTGAGAGTCCCTTCAACTCAATGGTGTCCTGACTGGCCTCCCGCATGCCCCCTGTGAACATGGCTCTGCAAAGCACGAGAAAGGAGAGATTAGACTCCTTGCTGAAACCGCTGCTTCCAGCCTACCTTTCAGTGTTACTCAGTGACATTTACACCATCAAAGTTCACACTTAATTTGTCCACTTCTAATGTACATTATGCAATCCTGTTGGAGCACAGAAACGGATGTACAGTACACAAGGGATCCTTCAGTCTCCATCTTTAAACAACAAAAGAATAACTATCTCATCAGCATTGTCTTTACATAGATCGTACAGGGGAAAAAAAATCACTTTCATTATAACTGTAGAACATATTAAACAGTGACTCATAATAATCATTACAAATGATTTTGTGTCAACCCTTATAACCCCCCCCCCCCCCCAGTTTAATAAACAGCACTTGCTTACCATTTCATCATCATTTCACTTCTCCTTTCTCTCACTATCAACAATCCCACCCACAGCTAACCTGCTCTTGGCAGTCCCTCAGCTCTATCTGCGCCAAAAGCCCACCTCACCTGAAGTAATCACTGCAAGAAGCAAGCACTGCCTTATGGACCTGGAAGCGCTCCTCGTTGATTGCCAGCACCACATCCAGGAGCTGGCCCTGGGCACGGAGGACAGAGAGCCCCTGCAGAAGCGTTGCACTGTGACTGGGGGCTGAGAATGTGCAGCGGAGGGTGCTATTTTTGTTTGCCATACTGCAAGAAAATTGGAAAGAAAAAACCTTATGGTAGCAGCTTGCTGTTGCCTGTCCTCCACCCTGTATCTGATGACACAGCCTCTGCGATGCCTGTTTCTCCAACCTTCTGCCTTCATCATCTACATTTTTAAGGCTACTGTGCATTCTCTCAATCCGTTTTCCAGCAAATCCATCAACACCACTCTGCCCACTCCCTGTTGTCCTAAATTATTCATATGCTTCATGACAGGAGGTACTTCTTACTATTCAGCATGCATATCCCTTAAAAATACACACAATGGAATTTCCCATTTAGACATCAATTTCCCTGAATTGCAGCATTCCTATTTCTTTTTTCTTGTACAACCTTTCATTGGATTTCAACCTTTATGAAAAATTGATTTACTTGAACGAAACCAGCGGATTAATTTTAATTATGGGACAGCTGGTAGCATAGTGGTTAGAGCTACTGCCTTTGGACCCAAAGATTGCAGGTTTGAGCCTCACCTCTGCCTGTAGTACCCTTGAGCAAAGTACTTACCCTAAATTGCTCCAGTAAAAAATTACCTACTAGGGTAACATCGCTGCATATTATTAACCAGAAGGTGGCTTAATTGCAGCATTATGCAAGCCATGGAGAGGATAAAAACATACTAAATAAAATGAGGTCTAAGACCACCCCTTATATGAGCAGTCCACAGTTCTTTAAGTATTAAGTCACTGCCAGGGGGAGCTCAGCATCTGGGTATTGAGACAGATTCTGGCAGTGGTGTCTGCTCTTTTAGCGTTTCTTTTATTGCAGCTGAAGAAATTGACAAACAACTTGCAACAAGGTCTATAGACACAATTTAAACATCCACCATGTTCACTTCATTTAGTATAAAAATCAATCTGAAATTAAGGACAACGGTTGAGGCCCAGTATCTTCATCTTTGCTTCACTGAAGAAACTGATCCCTGAATGAGAAAACACATTAGATGACTGAAAAATAGACTTAACATGTTTAGCTCACTTTATCTGTAAATCACTGATTTTCACAGCAAAAGTTTCCCAGAGACTAATTTATGAAAACTTAGAGAGGAGAGGTTTTTGAATCAAAGAAATAACTTATGATAACCCTAACCCAAATGCTAAAATGGCCAGAATAAGTTAAATTTATGAGTCCATTTCATTTTATTCTTCACACCTGCTTTAATTAAAGATTAACATTGTTTTGAGGGGGTATTTATTACTTCACATCTTGAAATACATCCTACGAAGAAACTAACTAGTGTGTTTTGTAACTCTAAAGTAACTTTTACAGCTAAATTACAGTCATTAAAAGCATAACAGTACAGACATACCTCAACTGATTTCCATATTAGGTTTCGTAAAAAAAAAAAAAAAAAAAAAAAAGCTCAGACATAACTATAAGAAATTAAAAAAAAAAAAAACTTTTTTAACGTAGTTCTTTAACTTAATGATTATATTAACTCTGAGCTATTACTAAATTCGAACTAATTTAAAATTACTGAAAATAAAAACATGCTGTCTCTCCACAAGCTCCTCCAAATGCCAGTTGATTAATGAGCAATATTCCTCATCTTCTTCCGGCTTCCTGCTTTGTTTATTGTCCGCTTTGGTTTCCATAGTTACAACACGGCTCTAATTACGAAAACTCGAACACCAGGCAAGAGTTGTAAACGCTGTGGAAGTCATCGGAATTAAGTCGGATTACATGATGTTTTGGGGAATTTTACTGACGTCTATCTGTTGGGAGTATAAATACAGGTCAACTTTGCGTGTAGAAAAATAAAATAGAAAGCGTTCAGATCTTTGAAAATTCATAACTGCACCCCGCTAATGCCGAAAGAAGTGTAAACTGCTTTCTCAGAATCCTCTGGTGACAATTCACAATCTGATCCTCACAATTGGATCTTTTCAGATAACAAATCAGAGAAATTGTTTAGGCTAAATGTTTAATTAATTTAATTTCCGTTGCGACTGAGAGCAGGTCCTTCCCAGGGCAGTTCGAATGGATTAGTCTAGCCCTAGACGAATGGATTACTGAATTTACCTCTGAGTTTATTTGATGCAAAAACAAGGATGAACCTGAAAACCGTAAAATCAAGCAGTTTGTGGCATGTCTAAAATTTATATCGTCTTTGGACGTCTTGTAAGCCATGTATCCTTCAACTTGAAGACCTTAACTTAAGGAAAGTCCTCGTTGCACAACTAGCAAAATGTAAACTTTTAAAGGATGATCACTTATCCCTGAATCAATCAAAATATTTAGAGCACATCTACCAATTATAGTCAGTTTGTGTTATTTATGTGGCAAGAGACGTACAACAATGATCAAGGTATGGGACCGGGACTCAATTTCCAGTCAGATAGATACTAGCAGTCATATGTAAACATAATCCTTTTAAATTCCGCTCATCGCATGTAAAACCGCGTATGTGCACACATGTTAAGCAGAATTTAGTGCAACGGGATTCCTCTTCGCCTGATGATGGTTGCTGGTTCGAATGCTACTCGGGCCGCTGTGGTCCCCCTTCGAATCAAGTTATTTAACCTAAATTGATACAGAATAAAAGGCTGTATTATAAGTGGGTAGATCGTTGCCAAGTTCATTTGCCTAGCACTGCAAAGACCTCCAGCAAAGGTGTCGGCTACACACACAGGCTCATCATGATGATCATGTAAGAATTCGACAGCTGCTACGGATTGAGGCATACAGCGTTCAAACACATATCGTGCAGTAGGAGCTTTCAACACCGTTTACCGCTCATCCCGTTTTCGTTTATCAAGCCGCGGTTCAGCCAACAGCCACATAAACAATGAGGGGGCGGCAGGCTGCTCACGTCTCTCCAGGAAGCTTCGGTGCTCTCCTACCTCCTCACTTCGTGTTCGCTGTTCGCCCAACATGTTGCGCAACCCGTCCGCTCGCTGTCACCTTCGTCCGCGGTCACCGCGCGCAGCCCCGACCACCCACGTAGCCACGGCCATTTTACGTGCGAAGCGGCGCAGTGTCTTTAAGAGTATGTGCGTGCTGAGCGCGTGCCGGAGAGAGCAGCGGCACGGACGCGCTCCTGGCCGCTGCGGCCACAACACGAGAGGCCGGTGTGTCCTGGCCGGTTCCCACACCGCTCGTCCAGGCAGGGCGCGCTCAGGATGCCGACTGGGGCCACTTCGCCTCGTACCCCGTTTCCTGTCAAAGCAAGACCCGCTTTCCCGAGCTGCTCGATGCGCGTTCGCTTGTAGCGGTGAAACTGCACACTCACCTGCGCTGTGCGCGATCCGAAGAGAACTCGTCTCCGCCCGACTCCGCCATGTTCGCCGAGAACGCCGGACACACGGTACCAGCACATCATTACAGCGAGTGTGTGCCGAGCGCTCTCTCTGCGCACTGCTTTCATTGGGACGCGCGGCTCCCGCTGTAGTCCTTGGGGTTTACAGCTCGGAAGGTTGCTGACACCAGGAATGTGCGTGCGTGCGCGCGCGCGTGTGAGAGAGAGAGCGAGAGAGAACTGTACATTAAACACGTATTACATAGTGGTGGGAGAAAACACAGCAAATGGCGGTGCTGGAGACCAGGATATAGGCTATGGAATGGGCCCGGCGTTTCTCTCTATTTCTACTAAAAGCACACAGTTATCTAATAGAGACATTATTCCATATAATCAGATTTTCAAATGTGCATTAAATCCTTTTTACAACAGGACTTTCTTACATACGCCGTATGATACGGCTATCATCAAGAAATATACATCAGCGAATATATCGACTTTTTTCATTCTTTACAATTTGTATGACATATTCCTCATTGTATTTGCTGCACTCATATACATATATACAGTATATATTTGTAAAGTAAATGTAACAAATGAAAATATATGCATTCTTGCTAACCTCGCTTTTGTCCTTTCCCATCTTGAAAAACGTCTTGTGGCACGTGTACCCTGCCTCACGCCCTATGCTTCCTGGATAGGCTCCGGACCACCGCGATCCTGTGATGGACAGGCGGTTTCTGTAATGAAGGGATTAAGTAAATATGTAAAAAAAAAAAACAATTTTAGTTCTGACTTCTAAAGTAATAATTGTACTGCATTTCTCTGGTTTAGTCACGTAATTGCTGGCATGTACTGTATATGAGTATGGTTTGAAATTTACAGTATAAAGGAATTTTCACAGAAGTCTGTTCTGTAATTACTTATTCTTTTGTGCCTGTGATGAGTTATGGTAAATTATACAGACATCTATATATAAACTTTATGTGTATGACTTTCTGTCATTTCTGTTGAATAATGTGTCATAGTTGACCATACAGTCACAAGTATTCCTGACTATAATAGCAGTTGTGCTGTAATTGCATTTAGTTTGTGTTAGTACTGTACTGTATGTTCGACAGAACCATTCGTTGCACTTTGCTTTGCAACTGGAGCTGCTGTTGTTTGCCACTCAAGTTACTTCAGTGGGTCTGAGTCCCACAGAGGAAGAGACATCTTGGTTCACTTCTTCCTCAATTTTAGACCATTTTTTTGCAAGAAATGCAGGGATTAAAAAGAGGAACCCAAATACTGCTGCTGTCATTGTAACTGCACGGATATTAACGCAACAGTCTCTTTCTTGACAACTTCTCAGACTGGTCTAATAACGACATTTACCCTTCAGTATAGGTAAGACACTTTGTGAATGTTCTATATTCTCTTATTTCTCTTCCGTGACGTCATGTGTAATTATGTGAATACATAAACACATATATGTTAGAAAGAACTGAAGTAGAACTTTGTTTTTGAAGCAGTGTGAAATGTATGTCCTTATGAGCGGACTTGACTTAAACTTGTTTTGTTCCATAGAGCAGCTACAGGCCGTCGTTTTCGCACACGATGGTCACAAACAGCACACAGGCCCCTTCGGGTCCCCCTGACATCCCGAGCTCGAGCTCGAGCTCGCTGGCACTGGCTGTGTCGCTGCCGCTCGTCTTCGTGCTGCTGGCATCAGCCATCGCCGCTGTGGTGTACACGTTGCGCTGTAAATCGCGGCACATTCCGCAGTTTGAGGAGGACAAGAAGGCTCATGACAGCGCTCAGTACACGGCGAGCCCGCGGTACGAAACGAACGTGGCAACTCAGCCAGTCCGGCAGCCCCAGCAGCAGCAACAGCAGCCCATCTACGAGAACGTGCACAGGGGCTCCACCGAGGGGGCGCGCGACACCGCGGATCACGAAACGCAGCGGTACGTTCGTGTCAATCAAGAGCGAGTTCTTCGATTTCTTCTCCTTGTTGGCACTTTTTGCACCCATAATCCTGCTGGTGGGTGGTAATCTCCTCTGTACAGTGTCAGTGGCAGCGTAGGCTCTTAGTGAACTGAGGAAATATTATTGTGTTTTCGCAGCTGCCAGCAGCAGGAAAACCTGTACCTGCAGTGCGAGCCGCTGGACGAAGCCATTTACAGCAACGACCCCTCTTACCCGGGCAACTCGGTTCACTTTGACCCCAGTGTCGAGGACGAGTACGTTGTGCCTGATGTACTATAAAGTACCACGGTGCACTCTTACATTCCCTGTACTCCCTACAGTCGTCACTCTCAGATTTCTCCATGGAGCGTCATGGATGGATGGTTGTATGGAGGTTCTGTAAAATTCAGCACAACAAAGGAAGGGGACATTTTTTTTGCTCCGTGTTTAGGCCCTGCTTTTTTCACACGAACTGTTCGCTTTCGGAAGTTTCCCTCGTCTCAGTTATAAGGAACTTAAGACTATACATAATGTCCCGTTTGTATGTTTTAGAGTGTCATAGCAGCGGCGAGTTATGTGTGATTTACTTAACATAATTTCATACGCAATAAATCCTCTCTAAGTCTTATATCTACCTTAAATTTATAGTGGAAGTCCAGAAGTATATTAATGATATTTTATATTATTGTAACTATTAAACTAATTATCTTTAAAATAAGGTAAAGTAAATTAGTGCTACAGTGTATTCCAGAAACCAATGAGATAACTTTTGAGGAAGTGGCCTGCTGTAACCCAGAAGGGCGCGAACGAAGGGAAGTGTGCGTTGAACCACCACTAGGGGGCACCACTCTTAGGAATCGGCTGTGTGTGTGTGTGTGTGTGTGTGTGTGTGTGTGTGTGTGTGTGTGTGTGTGTGTGTAAATAGGAAGCAGGGTGAACTGGACTTTTTTCCTACAGTTCACACACATTTCAACAAACTTGTTGTAGAGTTCTATAACCAGTAATAGGACAGCTGGTAGGGTAGTGGTTAGTGCTGCTGCCTTTGGATCCAAAGGATACAGGTTTGATCCCTACCTCTGGCTGTAGTACTCTGGAATAGCATACTTACCCTAAATTGCTCAAGTAAAATTATCCTTCTGTATAAATGGGTAAATAATTGGAAGCTGCTTTAGAGAAAAGCCTCAGCTAAATGAAATAAAGACTCCCCAACTTATACACTTGCTCTTAACATATTGCAGGTATTTTGTCCTTACAGCTAAAAATATTGCTCGTCATCACTGAAAATCAGTTTATTGTTGTGTGGTTTTTGATAAAATGCATATGGAAGGATCTGAAGTGCAATGTTTAAAAGCATCAGATGAGAGGCAGAGGTTGTTCAGCATTGTCGTGGTGCAGGTCATGGCTTCTTGTCTCAGAATTAAGGTATAGATACTTTGTGTCGAGCATTTATGAAAGCATGAACTGCAGCTTGACTCATAGTGGTGACATATGATCACTTAAAGGTTAACATATAAAAATATGAGTTGGGTGGTAAATCTTAAGCAAATTCACAGTGCAGTCAAGACAAACACATTGTTTACCAGCAACAAGCATTTGAGCTCCTTTGTTTCCAGCATATTCACATGAAGCTCTTACATGGGGTTTTTCAGCATGGATTTTAATGTTTCTGTACCAACACACTGCCCACAAACAAATTCATCACGTAGGCAATGAGAATGCTGCAGACCATAAATGTGAAGCACATATGTACCGTGTACGTTCTCCCAAGTTTTATGGTACATGTAATATGGATGACAATTTATAGGTACACTAATTGCAGATATAATCAGTAATGAATGATTCATCTTATTTAATTTCTATTCCTTGTTGTGCTGTTCTCTTATTGAGCTTTATTCCTACAAATGCATTTTGTTTTGATATTTTTGAAACAAATATGTAGTTTGACAGTGTATTAAGTTTTTTTTTTATGAGACATCCTGTTCTACCTGTATTCATTAACTTTGGTTTACAGACTACATTTGTGATACCTTGATATTTAAAAAAAATCTTTTAACATAAAGAAAATGTAGTGCATGTATGGACAGCGGTGCAGTGGGCAGCACCTGGATCAATTCAGTTTTACATTTTCCAGGAAATCCCAGGTTTTACCTTCAAGTGGCACAGAATTTTGGAGCAAAGATTTTAGAACCAGATGCTCTTCCTGATGTCAACCCTAACCCTTTACCCTCCTTTGGGATTAGTAAACCAGTTGCTGGTACTACAGGCAATTTAGCCTCACTAGTTCACCTGAAACATGTCTTTGGACAGTGGGAGAAAACCCCTGTGAACAACATGCCAGACTGCACAGAAATCAAACCCACATTCTCTCACACCACAAAGGTGCTGTGTGGCAGCACTACTTGCTGCACCACCTGCCCTAGGACTGCATAAAGGCTTGAATTTGGCTCTGTCTATGTAAAGATTGCTTGTGCTCCTTATATTTGTGTGGGTATCCTCCAAAGCCTCGTATTTCAGGTGAAGTGGTGAGTTTGAATTGTCCTCCAGTGGCCTGGTGTGGATTCTGGGGTGTACTGACCCTTATGCCATACGCTCCTCGAGACTGGCTCTGGGTGGCTGTGGCCATGTACTGAGTAAGCAGTTTCTGAAAATATATGGATGGATGGACTGCTCATTTACCACCTAACTTTACAAAGCTTGGTCTTCAGATGTTTACCAGATACTAAAATACCTTCAGTTCTTTTCATTCAGCCATCTTGGAAGCTGTATGGTGCACTGCAAACATTTTCACATAGTTATCACAGGAGTCTGATTGTAACTCAGTTTATTCAGTCATTTTTACCACAAAGTGAATCACTAAAAGCTATATACAGATGCCACTGAAGTTATTCACATGTCGTGTAAAAAACAAATAAAGCTGTAATAAATCACAATACATTGACTTATTATTAACTTTAACAGCTTAAAAATGAAAACTCATTTAACATTTAAAAGAAACTAAAATGCATGCTTCCCTTGAAAGCAATATGTTCTTGAGAATATGCTCCTGAGTTGAATTTTTCTTAAATGGATTTATAATTACCATTTAATTCAAGAGAGAAGGGAAAAAATGCACTCCTGACCCATTAAAGGTGCACCTATTTTTTCACCAAGTGTGCAAAATACCTTGTATTGTTTTGCATTTGAAACAGAGAAAATTTAATGTAACGCCAAACTCTTGACACTATCCAGGATGCTGGACACTACCCACATATTTGGTTTGAGTCCTACCTATCTGACAGATCCTATCAAGTGGGCAGGCGGGGTTCCCGTTCCTCTCTTTTGCCTCTCTCAACTGGTGTCCTGCAGGTCTTGGTACTGGGTCCTCTGCTCTTCTCGATGTACACCTCCTCCCTCTGCCCTGTCATCATCTTCCGTGGATTCAAATACCACTGCTACGCTGATGATACTCAACTCTTCCTCTCCTTTCCACCTGGAGCATCAGACATTTCCCCAAGCATCGCTGACTGCCTGTTGGACATCTCTGCATGGATATCTGATCACCACCTACAACTCAACCTCTCCAAAACAGAGATCCTACACCTCCCAGCTGGCCTGTCTTCCTGTCATGATCTCTCGATCAAACAGGACAACTCGCTCACCTTGCCTACCTCCTCGGCCAAGAGTCTGGGAGTAACAATTGACTCAAGTTTGTCTTTCTCTCGGCACATCGAAGCCACAACCCAGTCCTGCAGATACATCCTGCATAACATTCTCAGGATCCGTCTTTACTTTACAACAGACTCTGTGCAACTACTTGTCATGGTGACATCCCGTCTGGACTACTGCAGCTGTCTCCTGTGTGGCCTTCCTGCTACTATTCGTAAACCTATAAACCTATAAACGTAAACCTATACGGCTGATACAGAATGCTGCTGCCTGAGTTGCGTTTAACTTGTTGAAGTGTTCCTCCCTTGTGATGGAACGACCTTCCCTTTCTCACTCAAGACTGCTGAATCTTTGTCCACATTTAAAAAGGGTCTTAAAACTCACCTCTTCCAGACTCACTTTGCCGATGATCTCTTAATTTCATGTAAGGTATACATGTTCATGCACTATAACTTTAAGATCATGCTTGGATCAGTCCTTCATGCAGCTACTCCTGTAATGTCACGTAAACGTTTATATGTATCTCAAAAAAAAAAATCATTAGGAAGGTTATCAGGAATCGTTGATATTCTGATAGTTTTATGCAACTACTCATGTGATGAACATTGGTTCATATGGTGGAAAGAAACAAACTAACTGTACTTAAGAATCACTCGTCTGCAACTCTGTCTTTATATATTGTGCATTATATTTTGCGTTGGAGTTGCATCGCTGCTCTTCGTGGTGTTTCAGGTAAGTGTAGTTGTTTTGTTACCGCTTTTTCCCATCGTGCATTTGTGTCGGGTAGCCATGCGGATTGATAAATACAATTGGTTGCGTTTCTGTTCAGTGTTGCGTGGCACTGTAATTATTTTGTTTGTTAAATAGTATTTAGTGGTTTGTTAGGACCACCGTTCTCCAGATCATTTCTGTGTCCCATAGCGGGAGTGGGCGTGACTCCGTGGTTCGATTAATCGCGTCTGGTTGGTTGTTTTGGTCGCCATTGTTGGTGTAGTTTCGGTTTCCATTAGGAAGTCAGCTGATAGGCAGTAGCCTGGTTTAAGTAGCGTCTGGTGATCCATAGGGGCAGCGGTTGCGGCAGCCTCTTGGTTCAAAGACTCAGGGTGCAAAGACTAGGGAGTCTACCTGCGGGAGTCCACCGAGGAAGGCCATTGGTACAGTTGTCTGCAAGGGATCATCCGTCCCACATGTCGACCATCAAAGTCTTCTACGGTAAGCAAGCCATGCAATTTCGTCACCGCCAGAGGCCCGGGCGCTCTCATTGTTACAGCAACCTGGTCTATCCTCACCTGTGAAACCTTCCATCTTGCTTCACTTTCTCCATGGGACTCTGGAACTGCCAGTCCGCTGTGAGAAAAGCTGACTTCATACCTGCCTATGCCTCGAATCTCTCACCTGGCCCTAACTGAAACCTGGATCAACTCAGCCACACCTGCAGCACTCTCTGCTAACTACTCCTTCTCTCACACCTCTCGTTCTTCTGGCAGAGGTGGAGGCACAGGCCTGCTCATCTCTCCCCGGTGGGAATACTCTATTCTTCCTCTTCACTTGCATGATCTGTCCTCCTTTGAATGGCATGCTGTCTCTATCACTGCCCCAATCACTCTTGTTATGGTTGTCCTTTATCGCTTTCCTGGCCTTCTTGGCTGCTTCTTGGATGACCTTGACATCTTGTTGAGCTCTCTGCCAGGGGACAACTCTCCGCTGATTCTCCTGGGTGACTTCAACCTGCACGTCGATGACATTCATCCAAGCGGCCTTCTGTTACTCATACAGTCATTTGATCTCTCCCTGTCCTAATCCCCTGCTACTCACAAAGCAGGCAACTGTCTCGACCTTGTATTTTCCCGCAACTGTGGCTGTCCTATCCTCTCTGTCACTCCGCTGCATGTCTCTGACCACTTCTTCATTTCCTTTCAACCCTCCCTCACCACTAACTCCTCGTCTCTTTCTGCACCCATTATCACCTTTCACCGCAACTTAAAATCTCTCTCACCTTCCTGCTTTGTCTCTGCTACTCTGGCCGCTCTCCCTTCTACTGCACAATTCTCTGATCTATTTACAGATGATGCTACTAACACTTTCCTCTCTGCCCTATCTTCCTCCCTTGACTTCCTCTGTCCTATGTATTCTAAACCAGCACGCCCCATTGCTACCTGATGGCTGTCTGATACGTTACGTGCTAACAGGACCAAACTGCGGACTGCTGAGCAAAGGTGGCGTAAATCCAAAACTCCATCAGACCTGGATGCTTACCAGTCACTATTAGCTGCTTTTCAGTCTGCTGTCTCTTCAGCTAAAACCTCCTTCTTTCACAACAAAACACAGTCTGCAACTAAAAAACCACACAGACTCTTTGCCACCTTCTCATCCCTTCTGTATCCCCCGCTGCCTCCTCCTCCCTCATTTCTCACTGCTGATGACTTTGCTTTGTTTTCAGTAATCACTGATAAATTCTCACCATCAACCTGCCTGATTCACGCTGGACCTCCCTGCAAAGCTATACTCTCCAAATTCAAGCCGCTCTCCGAATGTGAAGTCTCTGACCTTCTGATATTGCGCAGAGCAACCACCTGCTCACTTGATCCGATCCCATCATCACTTCTTCAGAACATTTCCCCGCAACTCTCCTCCTTCATCTCTACGATAATCAACTCCTCGCTCTCCTCTGGCTATTTCCCAGCTGCCTTCAAAACCGCTTTAATTTCACCTCTGTTAAAAAAACCCTCCCTGGACTCCAATGTGGTTGAAAATTACAGACCGTTTTTTCTCCTCTCCTTCCTGTCTAAAACCCTAAAGTGGGGGGCCTGTGATCAACTGTCTGATTTCCTCACCCGGAACCGTCTCCTCGATGGTTATCAGTCTGGTTTCAAAGTTGGTCACTCCGCTGAGACCGCCCTTCTGGCGCTATCTGACGCTCTTCAAGATGCTACAGCTGCCTCCCTCTCCTTGGTCCTCATCCTCCTCAATCTGCCTGCAGTGTTCAACACTGTCAATCACTGGTTTCTACTCTCCTCTCTTAACCAGCTTGGGATCAAAGGCGCTACACTAAGATGACTTGAGTCCTACCTATCTGACAGATCCTATCAAGTGGTCTGGCGGAGCGCTCGTTCTTCCCCTCTGCCTCTCTCAACCGGTGTTCCGCAGGGCTCGGTATTGGGTCCTCTTCTTTTCTCGATCTACACCTCCTCCCTTGGTCTGGTCATAGCCTCCCATGGATTCAAATACCACTGCTATACTGAGGATACCCAGCTCTTCCTCTCCTTTCCACCTGGTGCATCAGACATCTCCGCATGCATTGCTGCCTGCCTGTCAGACATCTCTTCATGGATGTATGATCACCACCTCCAACTCAACCTCTCCAAAACAGAGATTCTTTACCTCCCAGTTAGCCTGTCCTCTTTTCACGATCTGTCGATCAAACTAGACAACTCACTCATTTCGCTTACCTCCTTGGCTAAGAGTCTGGGAGTAACGATTGACGCGAGTCTGTCATTCTCTCAACACATTGAAGCCACAACCTGGTCCTGCAGATACATCCTGCATAATATTCCTAGGATCCTTCCCTATCTCATTACTGACTATGCCCAACTACTTGTCCAGGCCATGGTGACTTCCCATCTGGACTACTGTAACTCTCTCCTGTGTGGCCTTCCTGCTACTGCCATCAAACCTCTGCAGCTTCTACAGAATGCTGCTGCACAATTGTGTTTGATTTGCCAAAGCGTTCCCATGTATCTCCTCTACTAATTTCTCTCCACTGGCTTCATCAATCAAATTCAAGACCCTGGTTACTGTCTACAAATGCATCAGTAGAACTGCTCCCAGCTATTTACAAGACTTAATCAACCGTTACGCCCCAGCCAGACCCCTTCGTTCGTCTACTTCAGCTCCCTTGGTGGTCCCACGCACGAAAGGTAAAGCTCGGAGGTTCTTGGTTCTGGCTCCATTGTGGTGGAATGACCTTCCTCTGTCACTCAGAACTGCAGAAACTCTGTCTATATTCAAGAAGGGTCTGAAAACTCACCTTATCCGGATCCGCTTCGCCCAAGATCTCTCCAGCTCATTTACGGTGTAATTGTTCATGCATCGTAATTTCATGAGTATCCCCGATACAACCTTTATTCAGCCACTACGCTGGCATTGTACTTACTTATCTGTGTATCTTAGAATATTTAAAAAAAAAAAAAAATGTTGGGAGGGTATCAGGATTTGTCTATCCTGTGTTTTATGCACCTACTCGAACCATGAACCTCAGTGCAGGAAGTGGTAGGTAACAAACTAGGTTTACCTGAGACTTTCATGTCTGCAGCTCTGTCTCTTTCTCTTAAAGTAATGCATAAATTGTACTTTTGCTGAGATGTACTTTGCATTGGATGAAAGCATCTGCTAAATGAATAAATGTAAATGTCTATTTCTCCTAATGTAATGTACAAATTGTATTTCCTGTGAGATACGTCACTTTGGAGAAAAGTGTCTGCTAAATGAATAAATGTAATGTAATGTAATATTTGAAATCAGGGGGGTGCGGTGGCGCAGTGGGTTGGACCGCAGTCCTACTCTCCGGTGGGTCTGGGGTTCGAGTCCCGCTTGGGGTGCCTTGTGATGGACTGGCGTCCCGTCCTGGGTGTGTCCCC
Source organism: Scleropages formosus (assembly GCF_900964775.1). Taxonomy (NCBI): domain Eukaryota; kingdom Metazoa; phylum Chordata; class Actinopteri; order Osteoglossiformes; family Osteoglossidae; genus Scleropages; species Scleropages formosus. Next base: position 6,324,529 of record NC_041814.1, read on the forward strand.
TTCCCCCTCCGGCCTTACGCCCTGTGTTACCGGGTTGGCTCCGGTTCCCCGTGACCCCGTAAGGGACAAGCGGTTCTGAAAATGTGTGTGTGTGTGTGTGTATTTGAAATCACTTTTACATTATGCATTTGCATACACCTTTCACCTTTACAGTTTTTAAAATTTTGTTGTTTTTATTCTCTCGGTCTTTGGTATCATGGTGGAAAAGAGTGCAGCACTGGTGCCTCACAGCTCCTGTACTATGGCTTTGGACATGGCTCCTGTTTCCTCCCACAGTTTAAAGATAAGCTCAGCAGATGAAGTGAGGCAGCTGGTAGTGTAGTGGTTAGTGCTGTTGCCTTTGGACCCTGAGGTTGCAGCTTTAAATCTCAGCTCTGGCTGTAGAACCCTTGAGCAAGGTACTTACCCTAAATTGTTCCTGTAAAATTACCCAGCTGTATAAATAGGTAAATAATTGTAAGGAGATTAACATTGTAAGTTAGTATAAGCTAAATGAACAGTTGTTAGTGGTGTCCCTGAATTGCCCTTTGCGAGTGTGTGATTTTCCTGCAATGCAATGGAGTCTGTTTCTGATGAGCTTTACACACAATTTTGGTGAACAAAATAGCCACACATTCTGTGTATCTTTTACTGTCAAATGACAGTTTGGCATGGAAATGCTGGTCATCACTTCTGCAGCAGTCATAGTTTTTACAAAATAATATCAATACAATTAAAAATAAATAAATAAACCGGAAAATGTTCATATCTTCAAAAATGCTTAACTATTCGTAACACTAAGAGGTGTTGTATTTTTATTTTTTTAAACTTTCTTCTTCAAGCAAAAACTATACATTTTTTCAGAAATGTTTAATTTCAACTAATACATGTTCCTTAAAAGTCTGTCTCACATATCGTCTGAACTGCTTGTCCCATATGAGGTTGCAGGGAGCTGGAGCCTAAACTGGCAGCACAGGGCGTAAGGCTGGAGGGGGAGGGGACTCCACTCCGTTGCAAAGCACTCCAAGAGGGACTTGAACCCCAGACCCACTAGAAAGCAGGACCTGGGCCAACCCACACCCTCCCACTTCCTTTAAAGTGCTTCAGTTTAATAAAAGCTGAACAGTTGTGTTGTAAATTTCTTGTCCAAGAGCAATGCTAAAGGTAATCTCATTCATTCTGCTCTTCACTTTAAATTCTTTATATTATAAACGATTATAAACGAGCATAAACATTTATAATCACTGACACTAAGCGCTCAAATTAATAAAAAGGCCTGATAATATGTCACATACAGTGTTTTCCTTCGGAACTCAGTATAGGTGAAAAGTCCTGAAAGACCTGTGGATACACAAGTGTGCGAATCACCACGGCTGCTTCTGCTTCACCAACTTACCGGTGATCGAGCCTCATCTACCAGATGTGTTTTAAGGGAAATTCCAATGAGTATGTTTTTCTTATTTTCTTGACGAAAGTCAACTTGCCAATGACGCCTTGCGCACACAAAGCCCAGGAGAAAGAAGCTATTTACTAATGTCACACCTCCGTTTGTGTGTCCTAAGACACTATTTAAGTCATTAAATATTCCATCCTGGAATGCACAACCAAAAAATTCCCACATGTCATCTGAAATTAAACAAGGATATTGAAATTTGATTGCAGGATGGTGTGTACTTTGGGTGGTGACAATAAGACCTTTCAAAATTGAAGATTAAGGACATTAACATCAGACTGCTATGGAGACATAGAGAGGATGTACTGTATACACACGAAGGAACGCGGAACCTGCAACGTTTGTTGGCCGAGAACCGGACACAGAACAACGTTTCTGCGCAAATCTTGGTATCTTAACGTCTATCTTAATATACAGTTTACCGGCACTTGTCAAAAGAAACTTGATATGTCACACCCCTCATTGCATTTTGGAATTTTTCACTGACGTAGTTAAAGTGGCACAGCTCTTTAGCCCTGCTGTGTATCTTTATGCCCATTTTTGCTACAAATTGTTTTTCTGATTTATCAATTAGATAAATCAGATTTAAATTACTTATAAAGCAAAATGTATGTGTATTGTAAGAAAATGTCTGAAGAGCACAAGTTGACTTATTTTTAAAAAGCCCTTCATTTTCTTCTCAGTTGTCCAGACGTTGTTTACTCATAGCAAGGAAAGTATATTTTCTATATGGATTAACAAATTCATAATAATTGCAGCCAGAATTTCTCTATGTCGAACCCATGTTTATTTCTTGCTGCCTTTTTCATTCTCGCCACCCTCAAACACATTCTGCCTAAAACCATGTTCTAGAAGACTACTTCGAATCCATCCCGAAGAAGGCCGACAACATTCTTTTCACTTTCATGACTGTTGCTCATCACGTCCCACAACCACTGACTGAGCCTAGATCTTCACCATCAGTCCACTTCAGTCTCCCAGTCTGTCCTCCATCATCTTTTACTGGCCTGCTGCACGATGCCTGGACCCTGCCCTCGCCCCGCTTCCCCAGGGCAACTTTTCTGATCCTCTTGTCTTTAAATCCTGCTTCATGAAGGCCCTTCTACTGCTTTGCGACTGCCAGGAATATGACAGTGTTACTTTGAGTTCGTTAAACGAATGGTCTAAGCAATTTATAATGTTCACTACACTTTTCTGTTTCAGAAGAATGTCCTAGTTGCCAGCCGGCCTGGTTTTTAGAGTTGTATGCAGACACAGTTCAGCTCACAAACACTGACGTAGTTCAGTCTGGGACAGCATGCTGTTGTTCCTCAGTCCAAGACCAGGTCCAGGTCCAGGTCCAGGTCCAGGTCCAGGTCCAGGTCCAGGTCCAGGTCCAGCTCTTGTTGGACATCATCGAGCTACTATAGTGTCACTTTTATTTATCTCTCTGGGGTGGATTTCAGTAGCAAGGTCCTGACTCTTCTCTCTCTCTAGTCACTCTAACCATTTCAATGGCAATGGCTTAATCGATTAGTCAATCATTCAATCAGTCATACAATCACTCATTGAACCTTTAATTAGAACTGTAGTATGAACTTAAAGTGCATGCAAACTCAATCTGCAATTTTCTCCAGGTTATGATATGTTTTATTCTGTAACCTCTGACGGTTTGCCGTTGATTGTCTCATGGGTTTGTTTTTAAATATCACTCTTAGATAATGAATAAATGTAAATGTTAGATGTCTAAAACTGCACTTCCTAGATATGACAGCTTTCTCTCATTTGCTGGCAACAATATTGTGCACGCTGGCTGCTGTTTCAATAATTAAAACACAATTTTACATCAGGCTATGTTACTATGTATGGAGTGTAAAACATGGTGTATATCTGCCAGCTTGGAAGTCCCACACATGAAAGGTAAAATATGAAGGTTCTCACTTCTGGCTCCACTGTGGCGGAACGATCTCCTCCTCTCACTCAGAACTGCTGAATCTCTGTCCACATTTAAAAAGGGTCTTAAAACTCACCTCTTCCAGAATTACTTCTCCCATGATGTCTTTAGTTAATGTAAGATATAAAAGGTCATGTGCTATATCTTTATGATCATGACCGGATCAATCCTTTACACAGCTACTCATGTAATGTACACACACACTTTCTGAACCGCTTGTCCCATACAGGGTCGCGGGGGAACCGGAGCCCACCTGGCAACACAGGACGTAAGGCTGGAGGGGGAGGGGACACACCCAGGACGGGACGCCAGTCCGCCGCAAGGCACTCCAAGCAGGACTCAAACCCCAGACCCACCAAAGAGCAGGACCTGGTCCAACCCACTGTGCCACCACGCCCCCATTCATGTAATGTAACGTAAATGTTTATATATAAATATGTCAAAAAATAAAATTACTAGGAAGGTCATTTGGAATTGTGGATATCCGGATAAAGTTTTATGTAGCTACTCGTGTGATGAACATTAGTTCATATGGTGGAAAGAAACAAAGTAACTGCACTCGAGAACCAAATGCCTGTAGCCATGTCTCTCTTTGGTGGTGCAGTGGTGCAGTGGGTTGGACCACAGTCCTGCTCTCTGGTGTGTCTGGGGTTCGAGTCCCGCTTGGGGTGCCTTGTGACGGACTGGTGTCCTGTCCTGGGTGTGCCCCCTCTGGCCTTTGCCCTGTGTTGCTGGGTAGGCTCTGGTTCTCTGCGACCCTGTATGGGACAAGTGTGTGTGTGTGTGTGTGTGTGTGTGTGTGTGTGTGTGTGTGTGTGTGTGTGTGTGTGTGTGTGTGTCCTAATGTACACATTGTATTTTCTATGAAATGCATGCTGCTTGAGGGGGTGCGGTGGCGCAGTGGGTTGGACCACGGTCCTGCTCTCCGGTGGGTCTGGGGTTCAAGTCCCGCTTGGGGTGCCTTGTGATGGACTGGCGTCCCGTCCTGGGTGTGTTCCCTCCCCCTCCGGCCTTACTCCCTGTGTTGCTGGGTAGGCTCCGGTTCGCTGTGACCCCGTATGGGATGAGTGGTTCTGAAAATGTGTGTGTGTGCATGCATGCTGCTTTGGAGAAACACACACCATCTGAAGCTGCTTGTCCCATACAGAGTTGTGGCAAACTGGAGCCTAACCTGGCAACAGAGGGCATAAGGCTGGAGAAGAGGAGGACACACCCAGGATAGGATGCCAGTCTGTCGCAAGGCACCCCAAGTAGGACTTGAGCCCCAGGCCCACTGGAGAGCAAGGCCTGGTCAAATTCACTGTGCCACTGTACCCCCCTTCCTTTGGAGAAAAGTGTCTGCTAAATGAATAAATGTAAATGTACTAGTGTAGTAGTTGGAGCAGCTGGTAGCTATGTGACTAATTATAAGTTACTTTAGAGAAAAGCATCAGGTAAACATAATGCAAGTGACATACTATGCAGAACCCTGAATCCAGAGAGAACAAATGTGGTGCATATCTTAAAAAAGAAGAATGCTGTGCTGTTACTTATCTCTTTGCACTGATTTCTGTTTGTTCTTATCTTGTTGTACTGTTGTTTCAGTGCTATTTTCTCCACCCTCCACAGCCCTGATATGACTTTAATAGTTCATGCTTATGTTAAAATATTTGTTAAGACTCAGTGTCTGTTTTTTAATGTGCTTGAATATTTAAACCACACAATTCAGTACCAAGTCAGATAAATGCCTAATTCAACAAATACTCTGAAGTTTCTGACACAACATAAATGCAGAAATGTTCGGTTCAGGTGTCTCGAATAACCAGTACCTAAGATTTCAAGCATAAAAATTAAAATACTTAATTAAAATGTTCATACTATTCATAGACTTTTCATAGATTTCATGGGTTATTTACCTTTTCATTTAAAACTTTATAGTATGTTGTGATTTCTTTCAAAAAATGTATTTAAAATCCAAAAGCCTCTTGTTGCTCTCTATCTGAAATTAATTTTTGTTTTGCTGGCATGTTCAGCTTTATTTTTTCATAGTTTAATATCACATTTGCCGGCAAAGAATTCCATTGTCTTCAGTGCTTTTATTGCCATGTCAAAATGCTTTAATTACTTACTGTTTGGTTTTGCGGTGACTGTAGCTCAAAAGAAAATGAACAAAGATATTATTGTTTTAATGAGTTGGTGTTTTGGAACATGTGCTCTAACTAAACTCTATCTTGCATGTATCTCGAAGGCTTTTCATGGTATCAGAATAACTACTCTTTCTATTAACAGCTACGCTCTTTTTCAGTTATTAAATAACTGTATATTCATTAAAATAAACCAGAGCAATATTTACGTTTCTTGTAATTTTCTGATGGACCGGGTCCTGCTCTCTGGTGGGTCTGGGGTTCAAGTCCCGCTTGGGGTGCCTTGCGACGGACTGGAGTCCTGTCCTGTGTCCCCTCTCCCTCCAGCCTTATGCCCTGTGTTGCCGGGTTAGGCTCCGGCTCCCCCGCAACCTCGTATGGGACAAGCGGTTCAGCAAGTGTGTGTGTGTGTGTGTGTGTGTGTGTGTGTGTGTGTAATTTTATGAATATCAGCAATGAGCAATTATTCATTTAACTTATTTTTAATCAAAAGAAGAATGTGTCTTAATTGCTATTTAAACATAGGTTAAACTCAGTTCCTTATCACTAAAGTTTGCTCCACACTTGTTTTGCTGCTTTTACAGATATGTACTTTGGTATATGTTTTGGTAGAATGTGTGTACAATAATTCCAACACAAACTGTTTGTCCACAATATTATACTTAGAGTGCAAAAGATTTGCATTAATCCATAAACTCGCATCAGACTGACGTAGTAAATGAAAAAAATGTTGTTGATACCTGTGAAATGATAAATATATAAGTAAACAATGACATAGAACAGAATCAGTTTGGTTCATTCTTGCGGTTACTTTAATTGGCAATTTGGTGTGTTTTTCAATTTTTTCAGTCAACCTTGTCATTCGTACTGAGTTATGATGAACATTTTTGGCAAAATATAGCTGTACAGTGAGTAACTTTATCTGAATATTGTTGGAACTGTATGTAAAAGATTACATTGCAGTAATACAATGTCAAGTAAAAGTTTGTGATTTGGAGATTGCAGATTTAAAATTATGCATATCACACTGCACCTGGATATCATAAGAGTGTCTCATGAACGCAGCTCTTAAGCTATTCTAAATCCATTTATACACTGATAGATCAGGCACAGTGGCACTTGCTGACAACCAGCTCATTGAAGAGCGTATAAGTCAGTTTCCCATCACTGTTGTAGTGCATGAGGAGCATTGGTTCATAAGCAGCTGGGACACAGCTTGGGCGAGGCGTAGCCCCTTTGGTCAGGTGGTACACGCGGGATTTGATTTGGGTGTGCATGCTGGCAGGCTTGTAATTGTGGGGACAGGAGCCAGCGCAAAAGTACATGGTGTAACTCTCCGGGGCCACCACCCAGTCAGACCATCCAATGTCCTTGAAAGAGACAGTCAAAGATTTTCGGCAACAGCATTCATCCTCCTCGCAGTCTTCGTCTTTTGAGGCTCGCCGCCTTTGCCTCCGTCTCTTCGGCTCAGGCGTGCTGATTTCCATCTCCAGCGATATCCGAGGAGTTTCCTGAAGACACCAACTCCCACACATGACAAACTCCACCTCCAGCACCAGAGGCTCCTCAGAATTTAAATTCCACTCTTCAACCGGCACTCCAGTGTTCACTATTAGGCTTTTTCCATAAAAGACTTTAGTGAGAACAAGGGCCTTCTTCTCAAAATGCATCTTCATTTCGTCATCTCTACGGTATATTTTGATCTGAACTTCTTGTGAAAGTTGTTGTGAATTGCCAGAATGTGACTTGTGATGAAATTCACCAGAAATCTTCATCTGAGCATGTGCTACTGTGAGCTCTTTCCTTATGAGATGGGTCTTGTTGAAAATAGCTCTGAACCGGTCACCATATGGACAGGACTGCGACACTTTCAATGGTTCTACTAAGAAGAGAAAAATGTGGTTAGTCGTCTGACTTGTCCTTCACATTACACACACACACACACACACACACACACACACTTGCTGAAGCTGCTTGTCCCAAGCGGAATTGCGGCGAGCCAGAGCCTAACTTGGCAACACAGGGCGCAAGACTGGAGGGGGAGGGGACACACCCAGGATGGGACACCAGTCCATTGCAAGGCACCCCAAGCAGGACTGAAACTCCAGACCCATCAGAGAGCAGAACCAAACCCATTACACCACTGCACCCCTTCCTTCACATTATTATTATAATAATACACACATTGAGTGTTTTATGAAAAAGGGTTAAATATTTTTTAATAATAGTGTAAATAAAAGTTTTAATAATATTACTGCGTGAATTTTAGCTTAGTTCCTTTAGAACTGTGAATCAGGCACCAGGTGTTATGGTCATTCATGAGTTGGGAAGCACCAGTTGCAAAAGGTCTCGAGTTTTTCGTGTGAATACAAGGAACGTGAGGATTTCAAAGTCCACTGAGACAAACTTTCTGACAAATGACATGATGCCGTCCTTGCTGTTTCTACAAACAAACACGAGACAACAGAAGTGTGACAGCACACAACCCACACACACACTGGTTGGAACTGCTTGTCCCAAGCGGGGTCGCGGCGAACCGGAGCCTTACTCGGCAACACAGGGCACAAGGCTGGAGGGGGAGGGGACACACCCAGGACGGGATGCCAGTCCATCGCAAGGCACCTTATGCAGGACTCAAACCCCAGACCCACCAGAGAGTGGGACCCAGCCAAATCAGCTGCACCACCACATCCCCTCAGCGCACAACCATCATTTGGATGATCCATCATCAAAACATCACTGCATTACATTCCTTTTTCTCAGCTTCCTCTCACTTTACTTTACATAACCCACAGAACTGAGTACTTCACATTTGTTTACACCGTTCTGCATAACTGCAGTGCAGAACAGTTCAAACAACAACGTTCAATGAATTTTAAATTTAGCTGAAACAAAAATGTACTTTGATGAAAACCAAAGCCTGTGTTTTTTCTCCCCCCCAATAAAGATGTTTAAAAACACATTTCATAAGAAGTTAATCACGTAAGCATATTTTACAAGAGGAACCTTGCTACCTCAGAAGGACTTACCTTGTGCTGAGGACAGCACTGTGGGGGGTCTGCGGAGAGCGGGCTCAGTTTCGTCAGCGCGACTGGTGTTTCTGTGGAGCTCAAGGAGCTCCTCATAGAACAGCTGCATCCTCCTCCTCACCTCTTGCTCCTGGGCTTCCTCTTTGCGCCCAGGGGGTCCCTTGAACCCCAGAGACTCCAGGGTCCCCTTCTTGACAGCTTCGAGCTGCAGCTCCCTGTCCACCCGACCCCTCTGTGGCCCACAGCTGCACTGGTGTGCAACACAGCACAGTAGGACACAATGGAGGAGACGCCCCAGGAAAGCAAACCGCTGCATGTCAAGCGTGCGGAACAAAGTGCGTTGTGTGGACGAGGAGACAAAATGTGTCCGTGTGCGTTTGTTGGTGTGGGCCTCAGTCTGAATGGTGCAATGCAATCCTGGAGGTCCGCTGTCATTTATACTCAAGGCCTGTTTCGCCACACCTCTCAGTGTAACCTCAGTCCGCACTCCAACAAATTCATTTGCTTTTACTGTTCGGGTTCAAGTGGGGAATATCCCGAGAAACACTCCCAGAGTGAGCCAGCTCCCTCAAGCGCTCTCTGAGTAAAAAGAAAATCTCATACATGGCATATGCTCATCATAGCCCATCAGACACTCTATTGGACATTTTTTTTTTTAATTTTGAATTAGCCTCCTTGACTTTCACTCATTAAAAGAAATTATCTTTGTTAAACTGCTCTTCTACCTACTGACACTCACTAATGGAGACATAACTCTAACATTGTAGTGATGCATGTTGATGAGGTCATGTTTCATGTTGTTCTACTTGTTGCCGTGTAACCAATCTGATGTTATGAACATACAAGGTAAAAAGATTTTTCGGAAGAAATCCATTTTTCACAATTCAATTTGACTGGACAGTGTCTATTAAATAGTTATATTCATGTACAGTGAGATTCCTTCTGTTTTCACTCAAAGTGTAGACATGTCTAAAGATTAAGACAGGTAAAATTACCCTGGTGGAATATCAGTCAGTGACCTTGGGATGGTGATTTGAGTTTTTGAGAATTTGACTTTATGAGGAGCTTCCTTTAATTCCCTATCTTTGACTTACACGAGGAGCTGAGTTTGGATTTTGTGTCCCTCCAGACACTGGAGTGGTGCAAAACAATTACATTTACATTAATTTATTTCACACACATATATATAATATGTGGACATATTCAGTGTGTTTTGCTGTTTTTAAAATTTTTGTAATCTAGCAATTATAATGTATTTTTCTAAACATTTTTTTAATCAGAATGTATATATATGTATGTATAGTGTAAGTCACCTTGGTGAATAAGGTGTGTGGGTTCATAACACTACATAGAGTTCATTGGAAGTTGCTTTGGAGAAAAGTGTCTGCTAAATAAATAAATATAATGTAAATGTAAAATGAAATGTAAATGTATATAGTAGTATATGTTTTATTGACTTTAAGTGCAAGTTAATTGTAGTATTGTAGGATATAGTGACAGGGTTAGACATGTTTCTTTGGCTTTATGTTTGCTGTCAGCAGTGTAAAATGTCCGCACACACACACACACACACACACACACACACACTAGAAGCAATTTAGACTCTCAACCCACCTGAAACAAATGTCTTTGAACTGTGGATGAGTGCTTTGGCAATTCACTTTTGTAAACATGGCTTGTATATTCTGATGTTGTCATGACACTGGGCAAAAATCACAGCTCTTTCTTTAAACTATTTCCTAGGCTGCATGAGTCAAGTAAGGAATTTCCCATCCCAGATTCAGAAATGCTGTTTTTGACACTTGCAAATGTTATTTATTCATCACAGAGTTGCTGCCATGTCCTGAACACTAAGCAGAGGATTCAGAGCTACAGTTTTGTATTGTGTGTGACACTCAGCAAGGTTTAGTCACCCACGACTGTGTGTTACAACACAATAAGTCTTTCAAGAGTAATGTACATGTATGTGTAAATATCTCTATTATTACATTATTAAAACTAAATTCACTTTTTTATAGTCTTGATGTTAAGGCATCATTTGCTAGCTAATTCAAAGGTGTTAGGGCAGCACAGTGGCACAGCAAGTAATAGTGCTGTCTCACAACGTTTGGGTGGTGCAATAGGACACGGGGAGAACATGCAAACTCCACAAAGACTGAGCAGGGATCGAACCCATGTCTGTGTGGATTTCCTCCCACAATCCAAAGACATGCTGTTCAGGTTCCCCCATAGTGTGTGAGTGACAGAGAGAGTGTGTTCCACTGATGGTGAACTTGAACAGCATGTGTGGGAATTGGACCCACATCCTCTCGTACCACCCAGGAGCTGTGAGACATCAGGGCTACTCGCTGTGCCAACCTCCAAATGTTCACTGGAAAGAAACCAAATATATTTTAAAAAACAGCTTTGCGATTGTAAGAAGAAGGGTCCGACACAGTCACCAGGATTGCTGGGGGGGGTTATTGGTCTGAGGGACAGCAGACAGAAGGGGGAGGGGGAAACAGGGGCGCAGGGAACTGGTGTCTCGTAGGGGTGCTCGAAGGGGTGGTTGTGGTTGGGTTTGCTGTTGGGACCGGGTTCGTGCTTTCTCTCTCTCACATCCCGGGGTCGTCTCAAGTGTTAACTCCTCAGACTCTCTTCTCTCTTCACTGGTCGAGCCGGGGGAAGAAATAGGGGCATTGATTACGTTCAGCTGCTGTTGTTCCTTCCCCGGCTCCGCCACCCCTTCCGACCGCCCCGGCATGTTACAGCAATATATTGCCAAACTTACTTTAATAACAACATGGTAGAATAACAGGCTGGATGGCCTTTTGTTTGAAATGTGCTGTCAGTATGGACACCTTTCCGGAATACGGAGTGCCTGCAGCAGTGATGCCCCCTGGCGGCACTTCTGTACAAATGCAATGACCTCGTCTGCACTCATGCACTCAATACCTCTTTAACAGCTTCCAACTTTGAACCGCGTGTCTGCTCTCTGTTCAGAGGCTTTATGGATCATTATAAATTGATCTCTTTCATATACAGAAAGATCTTTTCTCTAACTCTCCTTTCCTAGTCACAAGAATAACATTTCCTTTACTGTAAACTGATTTTGATTTCCAGCTTTCATGGCAATTCTGTATTCTGAACTACAGAATGATTTACACCGATCACCAAGCTTTCATTCCCCATGCACATTAGTGTACCTTGGGCACCCATGACTCTGTCGCCGGTTCACCGGTTGTCCTTCCTTGGACCACTTTTGACAGGTACTAATCACTGCATACCAGGAACACCCCACAAGACCTTTTGGAGATGCTCTGACCCAGTCGTCTAGCCACCACAATTTGTCCCTTGTCAAAGTCACTCGGATCCTTACGCTTGCCCATTTTTCCTACTTCCAACACATCAAATTCAAGAAGTGATTGTTCACTGGCTGCCTAATATATCCCACCTCTTGACAGGTGCCACTGTAATGATATAATCAATATTATTCACTTCACCTGTCAGTGGATTTAATGTTGTGGCTAATTGGTGTATATGAGTCAGTTACCTTTATTTTCAAAACCTCAGACAGTTGCTTAGAAGGGGCCATGTTACGAAGAGTAGACTCAACATTCCAAGCATTGGAATATTTGTGAAACAATTCCAAGGCTACACCCCAGCCAGACTGCTACGCTCCTCCACCTCTGTTCGCTTGGTGGTCCCACAAACAAAAGGTCCAAAAGCAAAAGCACAAAGGTCTTTGGTTCCGACTCCGATGAGGGGGAATAAACTCCCCCTCTCACTCAGAACTGCTGAATTCTCTCTACAATTAAAAGCGGTCTTAAAACTCACCTCTTCCAGAGTCACTTCTCCTATGATCTCTTAACTTTATGTAATGTGTAAATGTTCATGCACTGTAGCTTTGAGCTCATGCTTGTTTAACAATGGATAAAGTTTCATGCAGCTACTCATAATGTCAAGTAAATGTTCATAAAAAAATTATTAGGAATATGATTAGGAGTTCTTGATATTTGGATAAAGTTTTATGCAGCTACGCGTGTGATGAACATTGGTTCATATGGTGGAAAGTAACTAACTGTACTTAAGTCTCTCTTTCTCCTAATGTAATGAACACACTGTGTTTTCTATGAGATGTATGTCACTTTCTTAGATTTCAATGAAATAATTTTGAGTTTTGTTGTTTTGAAATAGAGGAGGGGGTGCGGTGGCGCAGTGGGTTGGACCACAGTCCTGCTCTCCGGTGGGTCTGGGGTTCGAGTCCCGCTTGGGGTGCCCTGCGACGGGCTGGCGTCCCGTCCTGGGTGTGTCCCCTCCCCCTCCGGCCTTATGCCCTGTGTTACCGGGTTGGCTCCGGTTCCCCGTGACCCCGTATGGGACAAGCGGTTCTGAAAATGTGTGTGTGTGTGTGTGTGTGTGTGTGTTTTGAAATAAAGTGTCAGAGACCAGCACTTCAGTGTACCATTTGTGATTGAGTAAAATGAGGGAATTGCTCAAAAATCTGAATACTTTTGCAAGGCACTGTTTGTAGAGTGCAGGGGTGCGGTGGCGCAGTGGGTTGGACCGCAGTCCTACTCTCTGGTGGGTCTGGGGTTTGAGTCCCGCTTGAGGTGCCTTGTGACGGACTGGCGTCCCATCCTGGGTGTGTCCCCTTCCCCCTCCAGCCTTACTCCCTGTGTTGCCGGGTAGGCTCCGGTTACCCGTGCCCCCGTCAGGGACAAGCGGTTCTGAAAATGTGTGTGTGTATGTGTGTGTTTGTAGAGTACATGTTTAGATTTCTATTTATGATTTTGAAATAAGGCCAAACCACATGTAACAGAAATCTCAACCACAAAAGAGAGCAGTAGCAGAAGAAGGCAATAACAGGCTTACATTTTCTCTTTGATTCTCATTTTTGTCCCAAAGTGAGTAGAAATAAGAATCACTCTGAGGATTCATTTTCTGTAAAATCTTCTTGAAAAAAAAAACTCACTTTGAAAGTCTATTTGAATGTAACATCTTGTTATGTTTATTACTTTCTAGATTTGTCAGCCTACCACGATGGAAAACACGGCAGCCACAGAAATACCCCCTTAATCATTTTTTTCATTGAGGTACAAGGCAAAATAAAAACAGAGGTAAATGGTAACAGATAAAGTCATTCTTTACAAATATATAAGTATTTGTCTATAATTGAAAAATTAAGCTCTACATAACATATTTATAGAATTACACACACACACACACACACACACACACACACACACACACAGAGTCTGAAAACACCTGTCCCGAGCAGGGTCATGGCAAACCAGAGACTAACCCAGCAACACAGGGCACAAGGGGACACACCCAGGACAGGACGCCAGTCCATCACAAACCACCCCAAGTAGGGCTCAAACCCCAGCCCCACCAGAGAGCAGAACCTGGCCATACCTACTGCACCACCATGCCCCTTTACAGACTTTCATTCAGAATAAAAAGTTTAAAAAATTACTCCTTTGTATTGCACTAAGTTTTGGAAACTTCCTATTCAGTTAGGGGTCAGATCCAGAGCCAGGAATCATACAGCATAAAGCACAACCTGGGTGAGACCCCAGGGCACTGGAGGGCATTCTTTTTCTCTCTCTTTCACCCATGCACACACACACACACACACACACACACACACACACACACACACACACACACGCGCACGCACGCGCACGCACACACAAACACACACACAGATACCCTAACAACAACTTAGATTCAATGATCCATCTGAAACACATATCTTTGGACTCCAAGAGGAAACCCATTTGAAAGGGAGAAGAACATGCAAGCTTCACAAAAACAGGGCCGCATTTCAACCTACTGTAGGTCCAAACTCAGAGAGCCGTAAGGTGCAAAGTCTGCTCTCTAGACCACTGTGCTCTCCCTTGATTTAACAACCTAAACCGAACCAGAAGTTTTCTTGACACAGCAAGGGTTAAAAAATGTAATTTAATTAAATTGCAGTCCACCTCTGTCCAACTGCATGAGTGGAGAAAAAAAATCACAAAAATTACAAACTTTCAGAAATCTTACATCTAAAATAGAATATATTTCATCAAACCCTTGAGATGAATATATTTCACCTTATTTCACCTTACTCTTTCAGACTACTCTTCCCTCCGACAACTTCATTTCAAAGGCAGTTCTTGGTCGTTACAGCAATATGTCTGATATATATCGGTATGTTGTCATTAAGAGCAAGAAATGCCTGTGAAAAGAAGTTGTTGGAGGGAAAAACAGTTGGAGAAGGTTAGTTATTAAAAGAGAATACATGACAAATGTCTTTCGTTAAAGAAGTTGTTCCATTAACTAAGGTTAAAATATTTCCATACATTCAAATGTTAATGTGTAACAGAATGAAATGCGAACAACTCAATGAGGTAGTCGACTATGATTACAGAAATGAATGCTTAGACGTGTAAGATGGTACAAAAAAAGATTACACAAATGAAATACTAAATCAGTCCAAAAATAAATTTCAATGCACGTTCTAAAAAACAAAATTACAGACAGGGCCCCGTCTGTAAAAACCACTGCATTCTGTATGGCATAGCACATATATTTATGGCTTTTTTGTTCATTCCTCTATTGTAAACATACGATTGTGCATAAATAACAAACGTGAACAGTTATTTTGTAGTCATTGCTAAAAAAATACATTTTGTACTTGTAACCGCACTTCACCTCTGCTGAGCACTGAGCAAAACCAAAATGTTCTCACTTTTCTTTTACACATAAGTGACACCGAGGCTAAAAGTATTATAACTCTGTCCCCTTCCGTGTGTTTTCTGTTCTACCTTCAAAGACTAGACCGTTTTTGTAGGAGGGTGTGGTGTCATCACAGTGACGTGGTCCATGGCCGCACTCGTTTCCCTCCAGAGGGGCCTGTAGGCTCAGCACCTGTCTCTTATAGTCCGGGCTCAGGGCAAAACAAGAGGCGTCAGCCGTGTCGGAGTCGGACTGGCACTCACTGTCCTCCTGCTCCTGGGAGGAACTTTCGCTAACAACCAGCGTTGCTCTCTCCTCCTGGACATCAGGCTTCTTGCCCTTTTCTTCATCACTGGGCAAAAAAACAAAAACATCCACTTCTTCTCCAACCGGGTATGTTTCCTGTGAAATGAGCACATCATTAGCTCACGGCCCCATAGTGCTGTTGTACTTCATGATCTGGTGAACAATCCCAAGTAGTGACCTCACCTTGTCATTCTCGGGGGAACAGCAATGTGTTTCTTGGATCACAGGCCTTGGAATGTCAGGTAAGTAGTTGCTTATGAAACTAAAAAAAAAGACAGACTCTTTAATTGGATGGTGCCGAATGAGTTAGTGTTAGGTTTGCACAGCAGAGAAATGTTTCCAAGGTAACAGGATAACGATAATATATTTCACTTTAAGATGAAATACTGTGCAGCAGCCAGCAAAGCATGCATGCTGGAGGGATTCAGAACTCTGATGCAAACAGGCTACACAAGGGGGGCAATCACTTATAATTTATGAATATCACACGTTTCACTAAAATATTTGCTTAAGCAAACAAGAGAAGATGAAGTCAGTTCACATTGCACAAATCTGGGATTTTTGTGCAAACTACTTATAGAGTTGTGCGTGGCACATTGGCACTGCTTTGGTGTGGGTTCGAATCCGGCTTGGTCTGTGTGGAGCTTGCATATTCTCCTCGTGTTTATGTGGGTTTCCCCGAGGTGCTCTGGGTTCTTCCCACGCTCTAATATCATATAATTAAGGTAAATGCTAAATTGCCCATATTGTGTAAATGAGTGTGTGGCTACCCTGCATTAGACAGATATGCTGTCAAGGGCGTACCCCCTCCCCAGCCTTGGGCCCAGTGATTCCAGGATAGGCTCTGGACCCCAATGACCCTGACCAGGTGAAGCGGTTACTGAGAAAAATATGTTGCACCAACACCAATTTGTGTCTGACTTTTCGAAGCGTTCCCACGTATCCCCCTCTTTGTCTCTCTGCACTGCCTTCCTATAGCCACCGAGATCAAATTCAAGACTCTGGTTATGACCTATAAAAGCATAAACGGAACTGCTCTTAGATGTCTACATGACCTGATCGTCCGCTAAACGCTAACCAGACTGCTACACCCCTCCACATCTGCCCACTTGGTGCTCCCACACACAAAAGATCCGAAAGCAAACGCACAAAGGTTCCCAGTTCTGGCTCTGATGTGGTGGAACGACCTCCTCTTCTTACTCAAAACTGCTGAATCTCTGTTTACATTTAAGAAGGGTCTTAAAACTCACCTCTTCCAGACTCACTTCACCCATGATCTCTTAAGATTATGTAATGTTTAAAAGTGTATGCACTGTAACCTTGAGATCATAACTGCTGAATAACGGGTAAACCTTCACACAGCTAATTGTGCAATGTAAAAAAACCTTTATGCAGCTACTCCTGGGATGTACATTGGTTCACATGGTGGAAAGTAGCAAACTAACTGTGCTTTAGAATCATGCATCTGCATCTAAGTCTCTCCTTCTGTTAATGTAATGGACACATTGTAGTTTCTATGAGATGTGTGCTGCTTTGGAGAAAAGCATCTGCTAAATAAATGTCAATTTATATTATAAAACGTACATCTCATGAAATATTCTGTTATATCTGCTCTTAGTTCTTTTTGATTGACACAACACATATGCATCATAATAGAAAATCATCTGCAGGGATAGAAGAGGATTATGCTTTAGATTATGCTTTAGATGGTACTTCCATGAATGAGTGATGGACCAAATGACCTGGTTGCGAAAACCAGTTTTGGACATTAACCTCGAAGTGAGTGCAATATGAATGTTAGATATCGATATGCAAACTGATCGCTGAACAACCAGATAATCAGTGGGTGGATGAGAAATACGGTACCAAGTTTTGACGTACCTTTTGATGGCAAAACTGCAGATTGCAATTGAGCAAAGCACAAACAGACATGTGACACTTATAATCGTATCAGTTCTTGAAGGTTTGCCATCTATATTAAGGAGAAAAAATTATATTAATGCAAAGTTCCAACAATTTAACAAATGAATAGACATAGAATGCCATCCCTTGTCATCAGTATTAGAGCTGTGTTATCATTATATACTGCAATAAAAAATACACTTGCCAAAGAGTCTGAACCTTCTGAAGCTATTTTTTTCATTCACTGAAAATTAATTTTAAAATTAATTATTTCTAAAAACTTTCATAAATACATAAAATAAAACCACTGTCAGCCTTTTGAATTGCAATAGTGTGGTCAGCTGCAGCAGCATGTATCACCTATAATGTGTTCTTGATGCTAAAACTTCCACAAATACATTATTCATAATGGTGCATGTAGAAAAGTTTGGGTCTTGCTATACACACACACACACACACACATACACACACACACACACAACTTGTCTATTCCAGTGTTTCTGTTGATTCCTCATTGAATTGATCTCATTCAATTCAAGAGTCTTACCTTGATCTACAGAGCCCTGTATGTCTGCCCCTCCCTGCCTTTAGACTCTCATCTGTCTGCTACCCTCCTCAAGACCTCTATTCCGCTTCTGGCTGCCTTCTCAATGCAATGGATGGATGTGCGAACTCTCCACAAGCTCTAAAAAGGTTTCTCAGCAGTCTGATCTCAGTCTCGGAAGCTTCCAGCACCTTTTCTCAAAAACCCTGAGCCTGTCTAGCCTCTTCTCCCTCATGACCCTCAGTGCTCTTTATGCATCACATCAGTTATGCAGGCTTTGCTAATACTTTCTCACATTATAGAAACAGATTTTACAATCGTTGCTTCTTGCGTTTTAGAGTTTTGGTTCATATGTTGATCTTGTGTCCACTGTAGTTCAATACTTGATCTAAGACTTTCATGTGACTGCTGCGCTGTACTTTTCAATGTCATAGTGTCCTGTATATGGTACTGTATAATCCTGGCATCATAGCTCACCTTGGAACCATGATTTACAACAACAACAGTAATAATAATAATAATAATAATAATAAACAACATAGCTGTACTATGATACAGCAAGTACCAGTGCCACAGTGCCTGAGTTGTTTAAATGCAGGTTGAAATACCACTTTATCTGTGTGGAGTTTGTGTGTTCTCTCAGTTTCACCAGGGCGCTCTGGTTTCCCCCCACAGTCCAAAGATATGCAGTTCAAGTGAATGCTAAATTGCATTTAGTGAGTAAGTGTGTGAAGTTAGTACATGCAGGGTGTACTCCTCTCATCCTTGCACCAAGTGATTCCAAGACAGGCTGTGGAACCCTGATCGGTTCAGGACAATAATAATAATAAAGTCTCATCTTTACTGCACTCAGAACAGAGATGAGTTGTTTTTTTAACTATGTTTTATATTTAGCTTCATTTTGCTTTCAGTTTTAACTTGTTTCCTTTTAAAGAGACAGTGTCTAATTTTTTTTTTTTTTTAAATCAAGGGGTTATCATTCCTTATTTGTCCTCCACGTGATATTATTTATATTTGTCTGCACATTTATACCATGTAACATATACAATATTGAACAATACCTTGGTTAGATTGAGAGGAAAACATTTGGATTTTGATTGTTGCATTTGGCCCTAAACCCATATCTGTTTCCCCGGTGATATTGACCGTATATTCAGTCCCAGATGAAAGGTTCCAAACTGTGTAATTTGTTTGAAGCCAAGAAACTTTTTCTGTGTGTAAAAGAAGGAGAGACAAGACATTTGCTGTTAAAGTTAGTTCACCAGCAGGAGTTTGTACATTAAGTTTAAGGGACAGAATAACATCTCAGGAAATCTACAAAAATAATTGTATTTCTCCCTTTAGAAACCAAGCTGTCATAAAACTCAGTTCAAGTTACAGAAATCATTCAGCATTGTATGGTAAATTAATTACAACGTAAACTATTTGGTTGACAAAAGATACACTTCAGTCATCACTTGTATATAATGTTGATATTGAATCTTAACTAGGGGAATAAATAGCTATTTTTTTCAGTAAACCAAAAACTTGGAATGGGTGGATTAAAAGTGGAGAAAAAAATGAAACCGTACCTATGTCAATCTTGCTCTTTCTTTCTATGTAAATGATGTAATGTTTGAGGAAGCCATGCTGCTTTGACATGGGTATAGGTTTCCACTGCAGCAAAGCAGAATTGTGTGTTTTGTTGAGAACAGTGACATTAACAGGAGCACTTGCGGGCGCTGAAATGATAAATAACCATTAATTATGTTTCTGCAGTATAAGGTTTTCCCCACATTCTACTATTTATACCAGTGCTCATGCTTTTTCTACTATTGATCCTTTTTTAAATCTTTTACAGATATTTATTACCGTTTATTCAGTTATTGTCTTAGATTATGAAGGTAATGCAGTCCAGCAAAAATACCATTAAGATGCTGATTCAGACAAATTTAAATTCAATGAAGTGAACCAGTCAGAGGTTTTAAAAAGAGCACACAAATTCTGAAGAAGCACAACTTAGCAAGAGGTGTTATGAATCTGGTAAGAGGTGTTATGAATTCACCCAACACACGAAATTCATAGAGACATTTATAACTAGTCAGCTTGGGTCAGGTTATTAGCCTATAATGTAAACATCTGAGATCAGATCACCTTCTTCTTTCTTGTAGAAGGGACAGAGTGCAATGGTGCGTCGAGAATGGTCTCCAACATGAATGAAGTAGTGATAGCGCACAAAGTCTTCCATTTCTAAATAAAACAAATACATACAGTATATATACGCACACACATATATATAGTCATATATATATATATATAGATACATACACATACATGTTACAACAACATAAAATTAATTTGCATTATTTTTTAGGTATTTCTTTTCAATGTGCTATTATCTATTTATGCAATATGTTTCATTCTACATTGTGCAGTATTACATTTGTTTATTGGACAATATAATGCTGAATGCTAGTTGATTTTTTTTTTTTTTTTACACACACAGTAGCTGAAACTGCTTGTTCCAAGCACAGTCATGGTGAGCTGGAGCCTAACCTGGCAACACAGAGTGCGAGACTGGAGGGGGAGGGGACACACCCAGGATGGGAGGCCAGCCCATCACAAGGCACCCCAGGCAGGACTCAAACCCCAGACCCACCAGAGAAGAGGACTCAGTCAAACCCGCTGTGCCACTGTACCCCTTTGATTTTTTTTTTTAGACATTACAAATTAGTGCTTCTCAAAGTGCCTTGTATTCTTTCATTAATCTCCTGCTTTGTAAATTTAACATCCAGGAATATCAACTCACCTTTTTTCATTTTTTTCATTGCATGTGTTATATTTTTGCTGTGGAAGGTCTTCACGGATGCTGGTGGTGTCTTTTCATCATTCACGTTATACAACTCTACACAGAATTTCTTGACATTTTTGGATAATAAATCTAGACTTTTGGAACAAGCTGAGAATAATAAAAAAGACCATTTGTTCTCAGTTCATTGACATTTATCTGCTGTATTAATTTTCAGTCTCAAACACATGCTCACATATATTGTGTAGCTCTTACTATTGAGATGTTGAGCTGGAACTGTAATCTGTGCTGTTGGAGATTCCCCCACACTGTTGATGGCAGTGATGTTCAAGTTTACAGCTGAAGCAGTCACATTTATGTTATACTTTGTGGTGTAAAGATTATATAAAAAAATTTTTCTCCAGCAGTGCCCATAGAAGATGGAGAGCTTGTATGACACTCCTCCAAAAGATGCTAGTTTCTGAGGTTCCTGTTATGCAATTAAAACAATTACATTATTATGGATGCTTCTCTGACTCTAACACATAAGCTTAAAAGTTACTGAAATATATGTCTGATTTATTCATGTCTGTTTTGAAGTCAAAATTTATAACTAATTGGATTTTCACTCAAATTAATTCGAACATTTTTTTTTTACTGTAAAAACAAGCAGCTTTAAGATGGTTTAAGGGTTGGTATTCAAACAAAAATGCTGATCTGTGATTTTTTAATGTATAACATATTATCTAGGCTCAAATGCATCACCAGAATGATGAACTCTTACCTTCCACGTTAACTTCAGCAATCGAACTCCCATTTTTAGTTCTCCTACTTCCCATGTTACTTTAGGCTTGCTGCAAATTTCTGTTGTAAGACCAGGCAAAATGTGTTCTTCTCAATGTTTGGACACAATGGAGCTCAAAAACAGGAGACACAGTTGTCTCTACATATCACCTGAGTACAGTGCATGTGTTCTATGTTGAATATGATCACAGAATATTTTACACCATTATTTTACCAATGGGCACTTTCTTGATGTTGCTCCAATCACTCCAGATGACAGTGCCCAGTCCCTTTGCCATTCGTCTGATCCGCACCTCATAACATTCATTTTCTGGGAGACTCTCAGTCCATTCCTCTGTAA
Source organism: Scleropages formosus (assembly GCF_900964775.1). Taxonomy (NCBI): domain Eukaryota; kingdom Metazoa; phylum Chordata; class Actinopteri; order Osteoglossiformes; family Osteoglossidae; genus Scleropages; species Scleropages formosus. Next base: position 6,346,414 of record NC_041814.1, read on the forward strand.
AAGCAGATCTTGTGTAAGATTTTCAGAATTTATTACAATGGCTACATGCTTATTGATCAGTTATTCCCACTCCTAAAATTTCACATGAGCTTGAAATGACAACTATGCACAATAAACAATCAGATCCCAACTCATTAATGGAAACCTAATTACCAGATGTACCTCACTTGCTTATGCAGATACCTGTGACATACATAGACTAAAAAAGTCATACTGTACAATACATATCTATGCTAAAACTACCTAGCTTAGATAGTAGTTCAATTACTCAGTCAAATGTTGCAGAAGCTTTTGGACCCATAAAAATAATCAAGTCATTATGCATTTGCATTACATAGCAGAATAGTCTAACATTAATAAAAGACTGGAATGATACATAGGAATATTTTTGTATAATGATCTCCATAATCGTCATTACAATGCTTTGTAAAGATTTTCTTTGTGAAAAGAATAAGCAAATGGCATTGTGCTTCCACCGTTGAGTACATGTAACTGATTTGAAACTGGTAAAAGTCATTGACAAGTAAATTTTTAAACTGCATCTTGTGGCAGAGGTAAAATTTCTGATTAAGATACTATATTGTAACTTTCTTCAAAAAATCGAAAAGAAACAGATTCAGAAATTGCAAGTAAAACAAAACAAACCTTGTGCATTTCCTCCGTCTCTTGTCTCAAAGGTGTTCTGGAACAATTACAAAACAAATGAAGATTCAGTCTGATCTATGAAAACTTACTTTAACAGCACTGAGAACCAACATATTCAGCCTTGCCACGAGTAAAACAGCTCAGGTGTTTCTTAAAGTTGATTTTTACATCTTACATTTTGCCAAAGATCATCACCCTGCTTCCTGAATGCAATCTCATGTATAGCCCCTTTATCTTCTGAATTCTGTCTGTCCCACCACAAAGTCAGATTTCCTGAGGATCGCGACATCTTTTTAATTTCTGGAGCATCATATTTAACTGGAGAAAGAAAGAAATAGCAGAGTATGCAACAATTATTTAGGCACAAAAAGGAGATAACTTGAAAAAGTATGCATTTTTACAGTTTTCTAAATGTCACGTCATTGTCAACAACTGCCTGTCCTGAGCAGGGTCGCGACGAGCCAGAGCCAAACCCAGCGACACAGGGTGCAAAGTCAAAAGGAGACGGAACACACCCAGGATGGGACGCCAGTCCATCTTCTAAATGGTATAAAAATACACATTTTCAGAACCGCTTGTCCCATACGGGGTCACGGGGAACCGGAGCCTACCCGGTAACACAGGGCGTAAGGCCGGAGGGGGAGGGAACACACCCAGGACGGGACGCCAGTCCGTCGCAAGGCACCCCAAGCGGGACTCGAACCCCAGACCCACCGGAAAGCAGGACTGTGGTCCAACCCACTGCGCCACCGCACCATTTTATTTAAACATTTCTTACCCTGGGTTTCAAGAACAACACTGAGGTTGAGTGACCTGTAGGTCCTGTTGCCTACTTTGGCCTCCAGCCACAAAGTTGTCATCTTTTTTGTCAAAAGCATTTCACGAGGTATTTTGCAGGTCAGTCCTCGCCCAGTCCAAAGAATTGCAACAGGTCTTTTTTGTGCACTAAACCAGAGACAGCAGAAGTGAAAAGGATATGCATTTAACATTATGCTTGAATGAATATTCACTTGTTGTTTGAGTAATTTTTACAGAGGTGGATTGTAGTTGCACTCACTGATAAAAAAGTGAGAAGTTATCAGCAGAGATCCTAGATTCCCATGCACAGATGAAGTCACTATCTGGATCAGTGGTCTTCTTGTAACATTGAAGATTGAAATGTGGTTTTGCAGGTTCTCCTTCCAGTGCAGCATACAACTGATAATAGTAACTGACACTCATATAGAAATGAACGTGTATGGGTAATTCAGTTTTGAATGCAGAAAAGAACTGCAGACATCTTTTAAATCGATGGTAAAACACAACAGCAAAGAGCAGAAACTTGTGCTACATTTACATTTACATTCATTCATTAAGCAGATGCTTTTCTTCTAAGTGATGCTCATCTCAGAGAACAATACTAGGAGTGCATTACATCAGCTATTATGCTATTTGCTTAACATTAAGTCTTGAAAGAAGATTGTCTCTTAGGATGTAAAAGTGAGGCTTGGTACACGTAACATGTAGTAAAATTTTGATGATAACAAATAAAACGTCTGATGGGAAGAGCTTATTACATTAATATTACCTAGTAAATGAGTTGAATGTTAACTATTGTAAACTGTTACTGAGGACAAAACAATATGAAATGCTTGTCAACAATATGAACTGATAAAGCACTTCCTGAATTGACCAAAAGATTCCTTATCTTCTTTATCGCAACACTTTCTTCACTATGCTAGATTTTAATCTGCCTTAATTACCACATTTCCGGATATGAGAACCATTCACAATTTCTATATACTGATAGTACTTAGTCCAAACCAAGGCAAAAAATTTATCATACCTTTCACTAAGACCACAGCGAGCATCATAAGAAGTAACTCCGTCTTCATTTGTACATATGTGGTGAAGAAAACCCAGATTAAAAAAAATTCTTCTCTTTGGTCATTGGCCGGCCATTCAAGTAAGTCTTCACAGCAAGAGGACAAGTCCTAAATGGCAGTTCAAACAGCTCTATAAATGAGTTTCAGTTTCCCTTGTAAATGAAACCTTCTGTGAATGTCAGCATGTTCTCATTCTTTCTCAGGTAAAGAGCACGGCAAGCTGTTTTTTTCAACCCACAGACCACACAGATCATGGGGGAGGGGAACAACAAATGTGAGCTGGGCCTGGGGTATTGGGTGTTGAAAAGAAAAGTGATGTACTGCTTAGGTGCAGATGGACAGGCAAAAATGGATTTCCTCTGAAGAGCACACATTAAATAGGGTCAACAGATGGCACACTTATAAGTAAGAAGTATACTGTATGTAAGTCAAGAAGAATTCATAATAATGTTCATGAACAATTTATGTTAAATTCTGAGGTATGTATGCATGAGGTATTCATGTTGCTTTTTTAGAGGCTTTTTGCATTAGTCTGGGTAACAGCTGAGCCTATACACTTGATCTTCCATGAAGTTCTTGACCCCCTTTTTTTTTGCAATGTCTACAACGACGTGTCCCATATAGGATCGTGGTGAGCCAAAGCCTACCCTAGGGAACACACCCTCAAGAGGATGTTAGTCCACCACAGGGCACCACCATTGGGCCTTAAACCCAAGACCTCCAACACAAAGGACACAGGCCAAATCTGACAAGCCACTGTGTCCCCTCAAGTACTTGACCTTTTTCATTCAAACCTGCAATACAGAAAAAGTCAACACAATTTTAACATTTGTTCTCATTCACTTTCATAACTACTTGTCCAGATCAGGGCGGTCCAGAGACTATTCCAGAATCCGTATTTGCAAGGCTGGAAGGCTCACTTGAGAATGCAGCATTCCATTGCAGAGTGGCCATAAAAAGACACTACGGGCAATTTAGAGTGGCCAGTTCACCTGAACTGCATGTCTTTGGACTGTAGGAGAAAACCAAAACACCAGGAGGAAACCCATGCAGACATAGGGCGAACATGCAAACTCCACACAGATCGAGCTGGATTTAAACCTACACCCAGTCAAGGAACTATAAGGCAGCAGGACTAACTGTTGCACCACCATGCCACCCTTTTAAATTAAAGTCTAAATAGGTGAAAGGTGCATTTCAAAATATTGAGAAATTAGTGTAAAGGATGACACCAGTAACTATTAGTTATTTTAAGTTATACAGTTTGTAGAAACAGGATTTAAACCATGAAACCACCTTTCAAAATTACATCCTCAATATAGATAAATTTCCCTATATTCATAACTTACAAAACCCAAAAAAAATGAACTGATGTAAGACACCAGCTATTATTTTCTCCAGCTCCTACAGCAAATAAAAATAAATAAAAATGCAAGCATATGTAGTCATCTCTGCTCTTTTCCAAACACACCTGTTCATAGCAAACAGTACCAATGTGATGATTTTTTTTTTTGAAAATCTACCTACAAAGCTGCTCTACTTTCAGTGCAGATTTGAATAGGCATTTCTGATAAACTCCTACACATCTACTCTTTACGTTACACATTACAGGAGTTCAGTTAGTAAAAACATCTCATCTGCCAACATTCCATGTTGTCATTCAAGAATAAATGCTCTTGATAGCCAAATAAAGATTTTAAAAAAACCTGCTGATCTGTGAATTCTAACCTGTTTCCTTCCTGCTTCTCCCAGGCATGAGTTACATGTCCGTGGTTAGAAAAACATGCGCGCTATTTGCTCAGAAAAAGAAACAAAACAGTACAAGCTAGACACCCATGTTTCACTTCAGCAGTTCCAGTACCTTCAATGTGCCTGCTGGAAGCTGTAACATTTGATACCAGGAAGTAAAATAACCCATAAGGAAGATGGTCATAAGGACTGAGCTGATGAAAAGCAGAACCATAGAATAGCTAAGAACCACTCTTGATGAACATTAGAATAAGCGTTGCTACCTAGAAATCTTAACCCTTAATTCAAACAAGCTGCTTCCTTCATAGCAATTAAAGCTATAAGAGGCAGCATTTATGAAAAGTAACATAATGAGGAGTAATTTATGTAGGACAGAAAGTTGGAGAAAAGGTTAGGTTTAGACTGTTACGTTTCCTATTTTTTCATTGTTGAAAGCTGTTTTTGTTACACCTATTACTGTCTGGGCCACTTCTCAAGTTCCCATTTCTGCCCTACAACTGGCCGCAAAATATTTAAACAGATTATTATTAATTACAGTATAGCTCTGGTAACATCAATAAGAAGAAAACAGTGATAAACAGACATGTTGAAAAATAAAAATATTAATCTATTTTATCATAGCGAAGGGGGTGCGGTGGCGCAGTGGGTTGGACCGCAGTCCTGCTCTCCGGTGGGTCTGGGGTTCGAGTCCCGCTTGGGGTACCTTGCGACGGACTGGCGTCCCGTCCTGGGTGTGTCCCCTCCCCCTCTGGCCTTACGCCCTGTGTCGCCGGGTTGGCTCCGGTTCCCCGTGACCCCGTATGGGACAAGCGGTTCTGAAAATGTGTGTGTGTGTGTGTGTGTGTGTGTGTGTGTGTGTGTGTGTGTGTGTGTGTGTGTGTGTGTGTATTTTATCATATTTCTAGAGCTACAGAAAGAAAACAGTTGCATTGTTTTTGTTCCTGCTTAGATTATCTAGAATCATTAAAATGGTCTAAGTTACAGGAAAAAGGTCTTGAGAAAAGGGAAAAAGTTTGCCAACATTTTCAGAAATCTTTGTGCATTCCCAAATTCTCATGTCTAGTTTTGCATATTTTTTAGCAGTAGTCAAGAGGCAATTATATGATACCTATTTGGGATCAGCTGTGTGAGGTCACAAATTTGGCAAACATCATTCTAGCATCATTCAACCAAAGTGATGTCGCGCCATTATCTCATATGTGCTATGGCATCTCTGCGACCTGCAGTCTTAGAGAAATCTAGACTGAAAGCACTGGTACATCAAGGGATCAAGTAAACCCTTGTGTGTAGCATATGCAAGTTGAAAAATGAGTAACCTGTATTTTCTATATGAGTGTAAAGACATAAAAGGCAGAGGGTTGGACAATGGCCCAAATCCCATTGAGGTTAATTACAACATGGCCCCACAATATTATTATTATTATTATTATTATTATTATTATTATTATTATTATTATTATTATTTTTTTTAGAGCGCTCTTCTCACGCAGTGACACAGAGAGCTTTAACACAGGCATACAGCAAGAAAAACTGATACAAACAAAGACAGTCAACTAACGGCTACCATAATGAAGAACTTATTATAGCGCTATAAGTATACCTACTGGCCACCGGGGAAAGTAACAAAAACTCCCAACTGAAGGTTGAGGGAGAAAAAAAAAAACCTCTAGTAAATCAGTATTAGTAAATCAAGATGCAAGCTGAGTTGCAAAGCTGTTTGGAAATTTTCTCACCTGGGACTTACGTTCAGATTCTACATCTGGCTGGAATACCCTTAAGTAAGGTACTCATGCTAAATTGTCCCAGTAAAAAGTACTTGTTTCTACAAATGAGTAAATATTTGGAGGTTGCTTTGATGAAAAGCATTAGCTAAATGAATAAATGTTAACTATTCTTTATTTCAACAGTTTTATGAATATACTGCAAAATATTTTCAAAATTTAATGATCTTCTGCTGTTTAGAATTTAAAGTTTTGTGCAGCTTTTCACTTTTCCTATAACACACACACACACACACACACACACACACACACACACATTTTCAGAACCGCTTGTCCCATACAGGGTCACGGGGAGCCGGAGCCTACCCGGCAGCACAGGGCGTAAGGCCGGAGGGGGAAGGGACACA